>NW_006179511.1:0-360 GCF_000334495.1 Tupaia belangeri chinensis | reverse complement strand
CTATCAATAATAACCTTGAATGGAAATGAATGCAACTCCTCATTCAAAAGACATAAACCATCCGAATGGGTAAAAATATGAGTTCCCACCCACTAATGCAGCCGACCAGAAACTCACTTCATCTGTAAACTGATACTGAAGGCATGGCAAAGCTATTTCATGCAAATGGAAATTAAAAATAAGCAATTATACTGATATCAAATAAAATAAGTTATGAGCCATGAATAGTAAGAGACAACAAAGATAATTACATAGAGATCAAGAGATCAATTCAGCAAGAAATCGTCTTACAACTGTAAATATATATTCACCCAAATGCTATGTGAGACAAATACTACTAGAGCTACAGGGAGAAATAGA
>NW_006179510.1:0-360 GCF_000334495.1 Tupaia belangeri chinensis | reverse complement strand
CCCAACATGTTTTTCAAGCCACTGGGTCCGGCGCTGGAACCATGCAGCCAGCCTTGGTGGATCCAGTCACCTTAACCTAGATAAAGTTACCAGGACGTGGGTAGTTACCAGCCTGCCCAAAGGACACACTTAAAGATGCAGGTATGGTGGTCCTTATTATATTTTTGTTTAATATGCTAATCTGGTCCTTTCAGAAACCAGATGGATCCTGGAAACTATTGCTAGTTCAACTAAGAAATAGCCCAAATCACTTAACCAGATGTAGTCTCTTGTATGTAGTATGCAAGCATTGATTTGGCAAATGTGTTTTCCCCCATCTCCCCATCTCAATCAGGAAAAATCAGAAACAGTTTGCTCCAG
>NW_006179509.1:0-360 GCF_000334495.1 Tupaia belangeri chinensis | reverse complement strand
CAGGAGACATACCAGACTTCTAGGAATCTCAGATTGTTTTGGAACACACACCAATAACACATGCACACAATATAACCTACATATATTAAACATAATTTTCTGTTTGACAATGTTTCCCATACAATTTCAACGTATCGGGTATGTCTAACACCCAGCGACCATTGAGAATTCCCCAAAATTAGTTTGAAGCTCAAAGACTTCAACTGGAAGTATAAATTTGATGTGAGAAGTCTGTCAAATGGGAAAGGTTTGAAACACTTGGTCAAATCAGGATCACAGTTTTCTGTACATGCCAGTCAGTTATTTAAATGAAGCACCAGAAGTGTCTTAAAACATAGGTAGCAAAAACAACAACAACAA
>NW_006179508.1:0-360 GCF_000334495.1 Tupaia belangeri chinensis | reverse complement strand
TCCGGCCCAAATCACATCTTTTGCTTTTCTTGCTTTTCCTCAGTCTTCTTTTTCAGGTCAAGAAGTCATCAGTTCATTTTAATTTCCTTTTGAGTTTGAACACTGGGCTAACATATTTTTTTATTATTATTTGTTTATTTTTTATTGAAAATGTGAAGGTTTACAAGAATGCAGTACACACCATTTCTGAGTTTGTAGCCTATTTTGCCACTTATTTTTAAAAGGAGCTATTTCAATTGAAATCAACTGAAACTTATGGCTATGATTTTCTATTTGGCTTTCTCATTTCCTGTTTTGCAAGAAAGATAAGGCAAGAGAAGTAGTCATTTCTTTCCTCAGAAAAATTCAGAAATTAACTTA
>NW_006179507.1:0-360 GCF_000334495.1 Tupaia belangeri chinensis | reverse complement strand
AAAAATAGTAATAATAAAATGGAATTTAAAAAAAGGAAAGATAAAAACATTGCAAATAGGATGGAAACACAGGGTAAAAGGGATTACAGTGTGACCATTACACCCAGTGGGGAATGCTTTTTCCCTCTGTCTTTCTTTGGTGAGTGCAGCTGCTCTCTGGCAATTAAAAAACAAACAAAAACTAAAACGAAGGAGCAGAAATACCCTGTGGCAACTTGGGACACTCGTCTGCCATCTTCCTAGGCTGCAGGCTTACCGAATAAAACCACCTTTCCTTTCCACCAACTCTTGTCTCTCGAGTATTAGCTTTCGAGCAGCAAGCAGCCGAACTTGGGTTCGACTTGGGTACCACTCTGCACT
>NW_006179506.1:0-360 GCF_000334495.1 Tupaia belangeri chinensis | reverse complement strand
GCTCTTAACTACCACGCCACCTGCCAGCCCCTCTGCTGCACATTATGAAGATGTTATTGGTGATTTTTACTTTACTTCGAGACCAGCATACTTTGTAGGACTCAGGGCCAAGCGAATATGTGTAGCTCTTTCCAGAAAGTCTGAAAGTTTTAAGATGGTTTTAAGATGGTGTAGAACATGTGCTTACACGCACAGCCTGTGCGAATACACAGGGCACACATCTGCTGGGAGGCTGGTCCCACTTTTGTCTTGGAACTCTCTAGAGGAGGCAAGACAAAACAAAACAAAAGTAAAAACTAGGGGCCATCAGTTGGTGTGGTAGTTAAGAGCGTTGGACCCCCACATGGCCAACCGTGGTTC
>NW_006179505.1:0-360 GCF_000334495.1 Tupaia belangeri chinensis | reverse complement strand
CAGTTTCCCCACCACTGTTTGTTGAAACAAAAGGTTGTCCTTCCTCCCTTGAATTACTTTTACATCCTTGGTATAAAACAAAAAACTGTTGAGCATATTTGTGTAAGTTCTGTATTTTATTTTATTTCTCTGTCTTTTCCTCTGCCAGTATCACAGAACTAGAGTTCTTCCATCTTATTCTTCTTCTTAAGTTTGTTTTATTATTCTAGAGTCTGTACCTTTTTATATAAATTTCAGACTAACCTTGTCTACGTTTACAAAAATATTTCTAGAATTTTGATAGAAATTGTATGAAACCTATGGATCAATTTGGGAGAGAATGAAATCTTACTCTGATGGATTTTAAATTATTACATGAAA
>NW_006179504.1:0-360 GCF_000334495.1 Tupaia belangeri chinensis | reverse complement strand
CACCATAGACGGTGCTCTGGCTCTGCAGTGGTGCTCGTTCTCACCTGCTCCTCTTTCCCCGAGTTCCGTCTTTCGTTGTGGGCCTTTCTCTCACAGGCTCCCATCTCCTGGATGTGTACGGAGCTGCCTCCTTGCCCTGGGGCTGGTGCACCTCGACTTCACCAGGCAGGGGTCACGCTGACTGAGCAAGATGGGCGCTCTGTCTCTTCTCCTTGAGCAAACACTCTGGCGTCTGACTCGCCTATGTGTCTGCGTTGCTTGCAGACACCGTTCCCCATCAGAAGGCTCTCTAAGTATGCTCACTTACCTGAATGAATTTGCCCTTTTGAGTGAGGTCTAGACGGGCAGGGAAAGTCACCA
>NW_006179503.1:0-360 GCF_000334495.1 Tupaia belangeri chinensis | reverse complement strand
ATAGCCATTACGCTAACTGCTGGTTCACCAGGGCTTTAGATTTGATCAGACTTGAAGTCCCTACCCAGCCCACAGTGTCTCAGTGGCCTTGGACAAACCCCCTCCATACATCTGCTTTGAACTGGAAATAACCAGGGCCCCAGGTAGTCGATTGTATGTGAAGGATTATTTTCTATTTCTCAATTTGGGAAGGGAGTGCAAAACCTTGAGAGGTGTTCTTCTCTGCTTTCGGTTTCTTCATTCTCTTCCCCTTTCGTCTTTTTTTTGCTCTTCTGTGATTTCCCAAAGCAAAGGATTACAGAAAGTGCTACAAAGGGAAACTTGTCTTTGTATCTGCATCTCCATTCTATCTCATTTGGG
>NW_006179502.1:0-360 GCF_000334495.1 Tupaia belangeri chinensis | reverse complement strand
CCCCTCAAAACCAGACAGCAGACAGGCTAACAGAGGAAATGATGGATGAAATAACAAAGAACCTAGGCCCTACCTAGACTGTCACCCATCACTTCGCTGTGTGTATACCCACGAGCAAGGACACAACCCTAAAGAGCAAGTGAAAGTTACAGCACAACTCTACATATTAAAGCAAAGGAGAGCACAAGTGTATACAAAACATTATTACATAATACCCTATGGCTTTTTGGGGATCTACATAAACCAAAAGCTAGCTAGACAAAGGGTTGACATGGAGCCAACCAGACCCTGACACTGGTCACATGTTTGTCTCCTCAGACTTACCGTCAAACTGGGCCATCTTCTCACACAGTTTCACCT
>NW_006179501.1:0-360 GCF_000334495.1 Tupaia belangeri chinensis | reverse complement strand
ATAATTATGCTTCTCCTACTCTTGAGGCAACAGGGGAGGGGATTTTTTAAAAAATAAAATTTAAGCTATCTCAGTCAAAGGAACATGTTTGTCCTGTCCCAAAGAAAGAGATACAGGAAGGAGACTTAGTGGTAATCAATTGCCCAAATCTTAAGCCAGAACATTAACCACACTCTAAATGTAGACAATCTCCAAGCGAGATTGAGACAAAGGGAGGTTGGGCAGGAGCAGATCTGAGAAAACAAGGCCAGGAGCATTGGGGAAGTTCAGCTGCCCCAGCTTACTCACGTTTATACCTTTCTTCAATGCTCCTCATTTCTCCACCCCACTTTATCATCCCCTACATGTCCTTGTTTCCTC
>NW_006179500.1:0-360 GCF_000334495.1 Tupaia belangeri chinensis | reverse complement strand
TTTATAAAAGGTAAGAGCTGGGGATCAAGAATCATTGTTATGCAGGTGGATATCCTATTTTCCTGGCACCATTAATTAAAGAGACTAACTTTACTCTTGTCTTGTGCCCTTTATCATAAAGCAGTTGGCTGCATATTGCTAGATTTATTAAAATCTGATATTATCTGGATTCTCTATCCTGATCTATCAGTCTCTGTGCCTGTTGTGTGCCAGTACCATGCTGTTTTGGTCAATATGGCCTTGTAAAATGTTTTTAAGTCAGGTAGTGAGATGCTTCCAACTTTAGTCTTTCTGCGTATTATTGATTTGCTGATACAGGGTTTTTTGTGATACTATACAAATTCTATGGTTTTTTTTTTT
>NW_006179499.1:0-360 GCF_000334495.1 Tupaia belangeri chinensis | reverse complement strand
CTATAGCAAAAACCTCTCCAAAAAAGGGAAAGAAAGAAAAAAAGAAGAAGCAAGGATGATCCATAATGAAAAGTCTTGAGAAGAGAACTGAGGAGTATTTAAAAAGAAGGAGGCAACTGGTGGTGGTGTAACAGTAACACAACTCAACCAACACGGGAAAGTTCTTGGATTCATGTCCCTGGATCTTTCTGTCTGACACATGCACATACACGCCCTTGATCCAGGTTGGCTGAGACTGGGGGTGGATCTCGGCAGGAAAACCCTGTTAGGGGTGCCTGTTTCTCTGACTCTTTCTGTCTCCTCCTGTCTCTCTATCTCTATCATGGAAGAAAATTTTTTGAAAGAATTATTTATTTAATT
>NW_006179498.1:0-360 GCF_000334495.1 Tupaia belangeri chinensis | reverse complement strand
AGCCGCTGCACTGAAAACACCTGGAAGCCATGAATTCACTTCCAGAAAACTACGACTCAGGACACGTTTACTCTCTGTTACATCTGACCTTCACTTTCTTCACTTCTCCCTATTCTATTCACCATTCCCAGTATCCACATACAAACATTTAATTGCCAAAAGGTATGCATGGATCAAATATTTCCTTCAAGAAATAGGGCTTCTCTTGTAATACGCTGTTTGTTGAAGTGCTGTGCTTCTAGCAGAACATGATGTAGAAGTATAATGTAGAAGCAGTATTTACTGTGTTAGTGAATCCAATGTCTCCTCTGTCATGGACTGGATCTGATCAAGGTCTAATTTGGTCTTCATCGGCAGCAC
>NW_006179497.1:0-360 GCF_000334495.1 Tupaia belangeri chinensis | reverse complement strand
TTTGAAATACAGATTTGAAAAAAGTGTACGTGTGCAAGTCTGAGAATGTATGCAGAGAGCTTGTGTCTGTGCGTGTGTGCATGTGTGCATGTCTGTGTGTGCACGTGTGCGTGCATGTCTATGTGCGCATACAGGCAGGAGCTTGCTCTACATGGGAAAGACACCTGTGCATGGCATCCTCCCTCCAACTTTGATGTTTTGTTCACTTGTTTGTTTTATCAGGAATATTGATTGAGCAGCTGTAAACTCAGACAGTGATAACAAGTATTCTGTACACGGTTACTTTCCTTGGACGGTTTCATCACAACAGGCACGGAGACAGGAAGTCTACCAGGCATTTTGAAATTTGAATTATGTTTA
>NW_006179496.1:0-360 GCF_000334495.1 Tupaia belangeri chinensis | reverse complement strand
TGCCATCTTCTGCCTGAGCCAGTGGTCTCTCCAGGCTGGTTTTCCCTGCCACACGCTGTCTGGCCGTGCAGCCCGCACCCTCCGAGGACCCCTTCTCTATGGAAGTCCTTTCGCTGTTGGCCCCTGCCAGCTGACAGCGCAGAAAATCAGGAAGACAGACCAACGAAACAAGAACAAACCAGCAGTCGCGGGACCTTCCCGTCCCTCCAGACCGCCACCTCTGTTGCTTGTCACACATTAAACAGCATGACACTCGGGACCAGCAGACGGCGTAATGGTTACCCCGGGGACTCCCACGTAGTAGACCACGGTTCGAAGCCCAAACCCCATGGCTTAAATTCACAACGGGCGTGTGTGCGT
>NW_006179495.1:0-360 GCF_000334495.1 Tupaia belangeri chinensis | reverse complement strand
AAGAAAATCAAGGAATATAATAAAATATAAACTACTTTGATCTAAGAGGTTAAAGAAGTACATTTGGGTGTCACATAGCATGAAAGCATGAAGTAATTCTTTGACTTCCCACAGCATTTATGTCTTTATTTTTCTGTATGTATTATATGCATGTAAGCATGTATTGCTGTATTTTGTATTGTTATGTTATTCTGTCTGTGCATTTCATGTATGTCCGTCATAAATCTCACAAAGACTAAGCTCTTTCATGGCATGATACATGAATGAATAGCCCAGGACCTGGATGCAACTTGAAAATTGTCTCAGGGAGTAGGATGAAAAGAAAAGTCAGATGGAGGATCTATTGCTGAGTGAAGTAAG
>NW_006179494.1:0-360 GCF_000334495.1 Tupaia belangeri chinensis | reverse complement strand
GAAGTAAGACCATAGCGATCATCAGTAACTTGTGATGATTCACATCCCCTTAGTTCCTGTGAGGGCCTCTTTGCAGGAGGAGTATGGGGGAATTCTGCTCCGTACCCACGGCATGTACCCACTTGGACTATCCAGGCCAGGTTTCCTCCTGTTCCTAACATGGTAAGGTTACATGTGATCCGCACACTGACAGATCCGCTCTCCCTCAGGTGTTCTCTCTTGAGCGCATTTACTTCCTGCTTTATTGAAGCAGCTTTCACCAGGGAAACTGCAGGCCAATCCTGCTTCAGGAAAGGGCTGCACCAGCTGTGCCCTGGAGTGGAGCTGTCAGTTGGCTGGATTAAGAACCCTGGTTCCTAA
>NW_006179493.1:0-360 GCF_000334495.1 Tupaia belangeri chinensis | reverse complement strand
AGTGAAAGAACCAAGGCACACCTGATTTGCTGAGTCACTCGTCATCCCTCAGAATACATGAAGTATTAACATAAGAGTCTTCCAGATTCTATGGGTAAACCAAGGTCTTCTCCATGGATGCCCATTTCACACTGGGCTGGAAGCCCACATACAGTAAAAAGACTTTAACTTCTGAAATTTGTGACTTCATTTGATTGAGCAGAACTTCATGGAGAGCAGTGCACTGCTCTGGGCCCTGACTTTCATCAGTGGGCTGGGATTTGTATCTCCTGAAGACATTGAGGAAGTAGAAAGATCACTTCAAGGCTTTTATTTCAAAAGAATTATTGAATTTTATTTATTTTAATTTAACCAGTGATA
>NW_006179492.1:0-360 GCF_000334495.1 Tupaia belangeri chinensis | reverse complement strand
CTAGCTTAAGCTGAGTCTGTTAGGTTGTCAGGAAAGTTTCTGAAGTGCCACTACCACCACTTGCTGCATACTACGAAGCACCAGGCATCTGCCACTTGTCTTCTCAGGTATGTCCAGTTACCACAGGCCCCCTAGGAACTGGGTAAGAAGTTACCTCTGCACCCAATCCCCAAGCCTCTTTCCCATGGTGATGGAGTTTTGATTCTGATGCTCTAGATAACCAGGGAATTTTGTTCCCTCCCACCTTTCCCACAGAAAGGGCTGGCTATGGCTTACATAGTGGCCTACCGTCTACCAACCAATCAATCCAAGTATCTAAAGTAGTGCCTGATACATGGGTGACAACAATTTGGTGAATAC
>NW_006179491.1:0-360 GCF_000334495.1 Tupaia belangeri chinensis | reverse complement strand
AAATTCATATGTGCTTCAGTGATCAAGGAATGAGGGTCCCATTGCACAAGGTTATCTTTCCAATAATGACCATCCAACGTGGCAAAATACTAACAGAGAGGATGCTAGATTGGGTTGTCCCTGCTGTAAATTGTCTGTAGTGTTAGTTTAACTTTCATTCTTTGAGTGTCAGACAGCACACAGCTATGCTGGAAGTACAAAGGAAGGTTGACCAAGGTCCTAAATATAATGGAGACAGTTACTAAGGACTAGACTTGTTTGGTCTTTGTATTGTTCAGTCTAGTCATTCATACCCAAAGACCCAATCAGGTGTTTTCTTTGTTTGTTCGAAGTTTATTTCTTCCATGAGCAAGAGAGACA
>NW_006179490.1:0-360 GCF_000334495.1 Tupaia belangeri chinensis | reverse complement strand
GGACATTTAATACAAATATGTACAAGTATCCGCATCCCGCCTACTAGAAATAACTACTATGCTGTTGTTATTATATAACACATAGAAAATGCTCATATTTTGTATACCTTTGCCCAAACAGCTGCAGAGAGTCCCAGGATAGGGCTGATGGCCATTATCACAAGGGTGAGCTTCCATCCTCTGATGAACCCCACTGTGAATCCTGCAAAAAACGTGGCTACTGCTTGAAAGAACATTCCAACCTTGTCACCAATTCCTTCACTGATTTTGGAGATGTCACTAAAAAAGATCACACCTAAGTGGTTACAGGCAGGAGGTCTTCAGTTAGAAAGGTGAAGTAGACATTGAACAAACACATAG
>NW_006179489.1:0-360 GCF_000334495.1 Tupaia belangeri chinensis | reverse complement strand
TGGCAAGTGTGCCCTTGGCTCTGCTTCATGAGCCACACAGCTGAGGGGGAACATCCTCCCATTCCATAATTCCTGCACAGCATGTGGGAGGGGGGACCCAGTGCAAGCCATCTGCTCTTTGGCTGAGCCCCAGGTGTGATGCTGAGTCTGGTTATTCTTCCTGAGGTTGGAAGGTGGGAGTTGAAGGGGATAAGGGCCATGACTCTCCAGGCCCCCTAAGAGGACACAGCTGCTGGGACAGGAGCACTGAACAGAGACAAGACACAGAAACCTGGTGTCCCCACCAAGAACTCAGCATGAAGTCACTTTCCAGGCTGCTCAGGGATCCTGTGTCCCTTCCCACCTCATCCCTCATAGACC
>NW_006179488.1:0-360 GCF_000334495.1 Tupaia belangeri chinensis | reverse complement strand
GCTTACCTCGATGAGAGTCTGGCTGGCTTCTTCACTCAGCCGGGGCACGATGGTGCTGTGGGCATATGCTATGTAGTCCTTTAGCACCGCCATGTCCAGGAGCTCCTCCTCCGCCTGCTCCTCACTCTGGTAGTATAGTGCTACCAGATGGTGAGCCAAACGCCTGTCATAGGCTTCATCCTGAGGGTCTAGCATGAGGAAAATCAGGTCAAACCTGAGGAGGTAAAAGTAAAAACGTATTTTTCTTTTTGGGATACCCACATACCTCCAGATATAAAGGTTGCTTGACACCGTGGACACACACAGCACGTGCTTACTGAGGGCCATCAGGGAGACTAGGCATCTTCTATTCATGCTGCT
>NW_006179487.1:0-360 GCF_000334495.1 Tupaia belangeri chinensis | reverse complement strand
GAGGAAGGAAGTTGCGACATGCGCTACAATTTGGTTGAGTGTTGAGGGCACTATGCTGAGTGAAATAAGCCAGTCACTAAAGGACAAGCATGCACAATTCCACTGACACGCAGGGCATGGAGTGGTGGAATTTATAGACAGAAGGTAGAATGGTGGGTCCAGCCATGAAGGTGCATGCGGTGAGGCACCACTGTGTAATACCGTGGCCATCTTGGAAGGCCCTGGGTTTCGGTCCCCGTAGACCTGAACACTCAGGCGAGTCTGCATGCCTGTCATCCTCGCTGGCTGGAAGGCAGATGGGAAAGGGGATCGAAGCATGACAAGACCCTGCCAGTGTCCCTGTCTCCCTCTCTCTCTCTC
>NW_006179486.1:0-360 GCF_000334495.1 Tupaia belangeri chinensis | reverse complement strand
TGGTATCCAGCTGCCTTAACTTCTGGCTGGCCCAGCATTGAATTTCAACGTGAGTTTTAGAGGGGACAATTAAGCCATAGCACATGTATAGGCAGGGTTTCCAGAGGTGCCCAGAATGCCTGCCAGGCAGTGTCATTGGCGTGAGAGGAGGGACAGTGAGGACACCAAGCAGTGAAGGAGGCCAGGAAGCCATAGTAGGGAGGAGGCTCTTGGGTTTTGTTCTGGGAGCTCAGGGAGATGCCCCCTGCCATCCTCTGCTGTTTTGCTCATTCCTTGGCCTCCTCCTGGGTCCAAGCTATTGAAGAGATCCTGGAGCTGCACAAAGCCAGTGGGCGGGCCTGTGCTCCTGCGTCTGACAGA
>NW_006179485.1:0-360 GCF_000334495.1 Tupaia belangeri chinensis | reverse complement strand
AAAGTAGTTCCAAAGCATTGTCTTGATCATCTTGCAAATCACACATGCCAGTAGAGGAATGATATTGCCTTAGCTCCAAGTTTATGGTATCAAATTTTGAATTTTAAGAATCAATTCAAAATAAATTGACTAGTACACTAACAACATTTTACTCTGAGTACAAACCGGGTAACTTGAAAAGAAATAGGAGGATAATCTGAATATTGCACAGTGTTCTTAAACACATACAAAGATAGAGTAAGAATGACGATGTTGAAGGAAGAAGGGTGCCTATGAAAGCAAACTCCAGAAAAGGCTGAAATACGAAACAATTCAATCTACCCTTTGGATTTTATGAGTTCATTTTCCATTTTGGTGTAC
>NW_006179484.1:0-360 GCF_000334495.1 Tupaia belangeri chinensis | reverse complement strand
ATGGAAGATGCCAAGAATCGGATGCTTCTTACCCTCAGGAAAGTGTGATATGGACAAACTACTCTAATACCTCGCTACTTGTGAGGGCTACAAGGGGACTGATTTTCTCAGGGGCAGTAAGCTATCAAAGTCAGGAAGCGGATGGAACCAACAGAGATAGTTGTCTGGAAAGTCATGATGAGGTCAATTAACTACAAAAATGGTACCACAAATTGCAAACAAAAGTTTGGGATGGGGCCAGCCAGTGGTGTGGCGATGAAGACGACAGGCTCCTACGTGACTGACAGCACAGTTTCAGCTGCAGACCCGGTGGCTTAAGAAGCATGCCAGCTGTGTGTGCATGCCCAAAATCCTGAAAGG
>NW_006179483.1:0-360 GCF_000334495.1 Tupaia belangeri chinensis | reverse complement strand
TTTTTTTTTTAAATGGATTATATGAGGCTACGTGGGGTCATGGAAAGACCACAGGTTTTGGAATTAAATCTCTCTTTGAATATACTTAATCTCAGGACAAAGATATGGTGGTGGTTGGTGTTCCTGTTTGCCCAGAGGAGGTCCCTGTGTCCTGGGGTGGAGGTGGGGCTCAAGAAGGCTCAGCTAAGGCCAGGTGCCTGGCTCGGAGCCTGGCTACGGACAAAGTGCAGGGTTTAGCCAACAGAACGCTGGGCAGTCAGGGTGGTGGGTGACACGAGGTGGCAAACTCAGGGTCTTTTTTGTTGCTAAGTTTATTTATTTATTTCTGCCATGAAAGACAGAGAGAGAGAGAGAGAGAGA
>NW_006179482.1:0-360 GCF_000334495.1 Tupaia belangeri chinensis | reverse complement strand
TTTCTACTGGGTCCCATGAGTACAGTTATGCAAATCTGGACTACTGGACAGGGGGCTGTCATCAACACTCTTGACTTAGCATGCCACTCATTTTCTTTGAATTGAAGTAAAATTCACATAACATAAAATTAATCCTTTTAAGAACAATTAAGTGGCATTGAGTACTTTCACAATGTTGCAGAAATACTACTTCTATTTCCAAAAACAGTATGTTTTTAAAAAACACAACGGTACCACTCTTAGCACCTTTGATAACTTTAGCAACCAGAACACAGCAGACATAATTATTAACGATCTGTAGTCACACTCGGCCTTCTGACTGACCCTTACTAAGATCACACACACACACACACACACACA
>NW_006179481.1:0-360 GCF_000334495.1 Tupaia belangeri chinensis | reverse complement strand
GCTCGGAGCAGTGACTAGTACTGGATGTAACGCCTCGTGTATTTTTTTAGCACTTACTCGGCTCCTGCTCAGAGTCAGCCCGACACTGCGCTAAGCCCTAGCAGCACAAAGGGCCTTGGGGAGCTCCGGGGAGCCTCTCTGTAGGAGGAACAATTACAGTACAGTGTAGCAGGGGGGCCAGGAGGTGGAGAGGACAGTGAGGCAGCCAGGAAGGCTTCAGAGAGGAGGTGAACATTGAGTAGGAACTTGGATGAGTAGTAGGGTTTGCCAGACTGAAAACTATGTGTGTTGGAGATGGAGGATAGGGGGTGATGGGTAGCAGGAATCCCAGGTGGATATTTGTGTGTGTGTGTGTGTGTG
>NW_006179480.1:0-360 GCF_000334495.1 Tupaia belangeri chinensis | reverse complement strand
AACTGTGACTTCCCTGTTGCCAAACCTACTTCAGACCTCACTTGGCTGGACTTCCCGGCTGCATTTGACACCATTGACCCCTCCAACCTCTGAGGGTTCTTCATCCACACTCATGGCCTCTACCACCTCTGATGCCTTAGTGACTCCTACATCTTCAGTGTAGACCTTTCTCGTAAACACAATAACCAGACATTTCCTGTAGGTACCTCTAACAACACACCTTCCAGAGGAATGAGGGGACAGGGCTCTGATTCATGGTGAGCTCTCTTTTTTAAAGAATTACTTATTTGATTTTGTGTACAATTATTATTTTAAAAAATTCGACTAGAGAGAGACAGGAAGTGAGAGATCAAGCTGCCA
>NW_006179479.1:0-360 GCF_000334495.1 Tupaia belangeri chinensis | reverse complement strand
ACTCACCAGAAAGGAATTCGAAGCCAGAGGAACTGCAGTTTGCTAGGGTCTGACTGGGGCAAGCCCTCTCCCGCCTTTAGCCTTTACGTGTATTATTCATTAACCCTCATCACAACCAGGAGCTGGGGCTGTTCTTATTTCCATTTCACAGGTGGGGAAACAGGCACAGAGAGGTCAAGTAACTCCTCAGGTCACACAGCACTTTCAGTAACAAAGTGGCCAATGTGCTGCCTGCCTCTTGTTCAGAGGTATGGCAGAGGGACACAGGGCACCCTTTGCCTTCTTTTTGCCACTGCTCTCAACGCCTCACTTTTGTCCAGTTTGGAAACAGGTGGGGCCTGAGGTCCAAGAACTGGGGGA
>NW_006179478.1:0-360 GCF_000334495.1 Tupaia belangeri chinensis | reverse complement strand
AAATTATAATTATTTTGCAATGCTCTAGGGCCACCATAATATGGGTCTAGAGCAGGCTGGTAGCCATGGGAAGAGTTATAAGGGAATGGATGTAGCCAAAGGTCTTGGTGACAGAATCAGTGTTAGGAACATCCACAGATGTCTGCAGATTTTAAGCCTGGGTGACTAGATCTAGGTGGTGCAGTCACATTAGCATATGTTTTAAATCTTACAGCCCTCATGAAAAGAGTAGTTGACCAACTACTCATGGTAATGGCATTATTTCCTCATTTTAGCAATACTTAATGATAGAATCTGTCAGATTTCAATTATACACCTTATATCCTGTTATTAAGTTTTTAGACAAAACTCTAAGATCCT
>NW_006179477.1:0-360 GCF_000334495.1 Tupaia belangeri chinensis | reverse complement strand
GAGTCCAGCACCATAATCACTACACCACCTGTTGGCCCCTCTTTTTTCTTTTTAATTTTACAGAGTGTGTGTACTTGTCAGAGTGTGACAGAAAGATAGAGAGGGAGGAGATAGCACCCCCTTCAATGTGGTATAGTCACCCCTTAATCTCTCTTACTCCATCTCTTCATTGGGTTGGAATTTCAGGCACACACAAATGCAGGTTGTGTGCTACTGGGTTTGGGAACTGAACCACACAGTTGGCCATATGGAATCTAACAAACTGAATTGCTGACCCAAGTACCTCAATTATAGGCATTCCCAAATAATATTCCTGAAATGGATAATATCACACTTGGTTATTCATCTATTTCTTTTTTT
>NW_006179476.1:0-360 GCF_000334495.1 Tupaia belangeri chinensis | reverse complement strand
TTCCTCTCTCTGTTTCTCTCCCTCTTTCTCAATGAATAAACTTTCAGAAAAATTACAGCAACAGAAACCAATCCTGCTTTTACTTTTGTTTTAAAAAATGTAATTTATTTTATAAATGTTGAATATTTTTAAATAGTTTTTAACCTTTCAATTTATAGAGTTTATTAAAAGTCTATGAATGACCTAGCAAGTTTTAAAACTTTGTTTTTAAGGAGCTTTGGTTAATGTTTGACACCACTTACAAACTTAAGCAACCTCAAATATTTTAAACTATATCTGTACATGTACTTAAAGTACTTAAATTATTTTACTTAACAATATACATTTTGAGTCCTAAAATAGCCCTCTTACCTTGATAAA
>NW_006179475.1:0-360 GCF_000334495.1 Tupaia belangeri chinensis | reverse complement strand
AAAAAAAAAAAAAGAAAAAAAAAGTTAAAATTTCAATAGAGAGAAAATATTTTAAAATACCAAGCAAGCCTGGTGTAGTGGCAGGTACTTATAATTCCAGGCATTTAAGAGGCTGAGATAGGAAGAATGTGAGTTTGAGGACATGGACAAATGGCAATATCCTCTCTCTATAACTAAGTAACTAAATAAATGTACCATGAAAAATTCAAGGAACTGAAGAATATACTATGTGAACCAAAAATTCACTAGAGAGATTCAATAGCAGACTAGCTCAACCCAAAGGAAAGATATGTAAGACAGGTCACTATAAATTATTCAACCAGAAGAACAAAAATAATAATAATAAATAATAATAATAAA
>NW_006179474.1:0-360 GCF_000334495.1 Tupaia belangeri chinensis | reverse complement strand
AATTTTTGTTTGTTTTGCCATCACAGGGGTTTTGAAATCAAGCAAAGTAAGTTTTTTGTTGTATTTTGGTCACTGAATATTGAATGACCTTGAGAATTAATTACATATCCTGAGCTTCTTTCTTCAAGTATAAATGGGAATAACTGTCAATATACCCATTATCATAAAGATTTGATATTGTATGTAAAAGGTCTTTATGTATGTTGTAAATATGCCCATATGTGCTTAAAACATGTATAAAATGGGCATTGTATCTGACATAATTTTGCATGACAAATGATAGGTTTTTCTTACAATATCAGTATTTTGCTTCATTAAAAATTTTTTGTCAATGTTGGCAGGTGATGTGGTGGCTAAAGG
>NW_006179473.1:0-360 GCF_000334495.1 Tupaia belangeri chinensis | reverse complement strand
AAAAAAAAAAAAGAAGAGCTAGGGAAAAAAGAAGACTGGAAAATAGAAGGAAATGGCTTAATAAGAGGATAAGCATGAGAAGAAAGAGGTTTAAAAAAATATGGTAAAAGAAAGCACTTCAATAAAAAGCCAGAGTCTAGAAATAGATATTCCATTCCAATGGGGGAAAGTAATTTAGCATTTTCTAAAATTCTGATAACTCAAAAGTTGCATTTCTGTGCTATCCTTCATAATTCTGATGTTACTACCTCATGCTGAAGGCACAGAATACCAAAATTCAGATAAGGGGTATACATATGTCAACGATAAGTAGTTCAAAAACTACTGGGAACTTTCCAGAATACTTGGTCAGAAGCTGAG
>NW_006179472.1:0-360 GCF_000334495.1 Tupaia belangeri chinensis | reverse complement strand
AAAAAAAAAAAAAACCCCCCCAGCCGTTCTCAGCCTGAGCTGCCTCACCTGAAGAACTTAAAAACACCTCTGTGTAGCCGACCCCAGGCAGTGTTACTGGGCTATCCGGAAATGTGGCTCAGGCGTCCCTACTTCCTGGCGCTCCCAGGTACCCAAAGTGTGGCTGCAGTAGAGAAACCATGATGCTAGAGAAAACCTGAGGGGTGAAGGGAAGAGGGGTGTCTGGGAAACTGGGGAGCAGGCCTGGGACACCCTTTTCCCTTTTTGTTCCCGTTGGGCTGCCATGGTGATGCGCCCGCGTGGTGCAGGCCGACCGGCTGTGGCAGGGACCTGTCCCCTGACGCTTGCTGGAGTGAGCAG
>NW_006179471.1:0-360 GCF_000334495.1 Tupaia belangeri chinensis | reverse complement strand
CCTTAACCACCCCACCACCTGCCAGCCCCAGATTACTTTTTTAAGAAGTTTATTCATTTCTTCTATTAGAGAGAAAGAGAGAAGGAGAGAGAGACAGGGGCTCCTGATGACAGATCAGGGTGATCAGCCTACCACCTGGGATGGTGAGGAGGAGGTGCCAAGGTCAGACATTCGGGGAGAAAGGGTCCGGCTCAGGTCACTTAGCAAGGGTTTTGCTAAAACTGCCCTTTATGAGGAAGTGTGCAGAGGACTCAGAAGAAGGTTGGTTCTGGAAGCCGACCCAAGTGTGGTCAAGTGAAGAATCTTGGACGCGTGGATTCAGACACTCCTTCATCAATGTGCTTTCTTTTAACTGAGGGG
>NW_006179470.1:0-360 GCF_000334495.1 Tupaia belangeri chinensis | reverse complement strand
GACATAGCCATTACAACAACTGCTGGTTCCTAAATAAAAAATTTTAAAAAGCCACTTCCAGGTAAAATCCAGGGAATGTCGTCTAAGTTTACCATGTACTTATTTACCAAAAATAAAGGATGAAAGTTTTACCTTTTACTCTTGTATTTAAGTCAAGGAACTGTGTAGAAGTCAAGTAAAATCAGCATGAAAGTTCAATGTTTTTTCTCTTGTTCGGTGATTTTAAGGAAATTGAGTAGCTGTGGTGTTTTCTTTTCTTTTCTTTCTTTGTTTTTCTTTTCCTTCCTTTCTCTTTCTTTGTTTCTTTCTACTTTTTTCTTTCCTTTTTCTCTTCTAAACTATATTCCTATGCCCATCAAA
>NW_006179469.1:0-360 GCF_000334495.1 Tupaia belangeri chinensis | reverse complement strand
GGATTGTGGTGTGGCCATCCCCCCAAGGGTGCTTTCTCACCCTCCTCCCCCAGCGAGCTCATGCCTTATAGCAAATAAAAATTTTTAATTACAATAATTAAGTAAATGGCCCATAAAAAGGGATATCAGTAGTTAGAAGTAAAAAGACGTTTCACACAGGCTTTGGGCAAATGCTATGAAAAAAAGTCAGATGCAGAGAAGCAGTATTATCCTAAGTCAGTGTAATTATAGCCTAAGCTCTGACTTAAAGGAACCAGAGCCATCCTGGCTAGGAAATACCTCCTAAGTAGTTACTCATCTTCTATCTTCCCTTAAAATGTGACAATTTTCCAATTTGCAAGTGTAAAGCTTAAAAATACC
>NW_006179468.1:0-360 GCF_000334495.1 Tupaia belangeri chinensis | reverse complement strand
TTTGTGTCTTTGTTCCTGTGAAAATTGAGCTTCCTGGAATAGTTTTCCTAAAGTTGCAATAGAGTCTGCTTTCCAGTGCAAACATGAAGGAGAGACTTCATGATATATGTGTTGCTGTTTCTTTCTCTGCCACAGTGCTCACTGGACACAACTAGCCGTGTTCTGGAGGTCACCGAGTGCATCCTCATCCTATGTGGGGTCTTTGTCCTTACTGTGGGTGCTGAACCTCCATGATGGGCTCTTCCTCAGCCTCACCCTGAAGAAAAGCTCTGATCCTCTCTGCACGACTGCTGACAGATACGGCGTGGGGGTCTCATTCCTCATGTCTTATTGTGTTGTGAAGTGACTGTACTTAGCCCC
>NW_006179467.1:0-360 GCF_000334495.1 Tupaia belangeri chinensis | reverse complement strand
AGGAGCCCCGACTCCACAGCATGTTGGAGCTCATTCCTCTCTAGCTTCCCTGCAGCTTGCAGCCTTTTCTCCTGGGATACCAGAGTAGTCTCTGGCCCAACAGCTGCACCTGCAGCTCAGCATCTTGGCCAGTTTTCTTTTGAGATACCTGATGATGGACCTCTGTCAGCAGGGCAGGAGATGGAGAAGACATCTTCTGGTCAGAGATATTTCTTAAATCATGCCGATCAAAGAACAACTTATTAGGACCCCGGGAAGACGGTGCTCTCTGGGATGAATGTGACAGCCCCCACTGCTCCTTCCTGTTCAGTAGAGTGTGATGAACTTGCTTCAGCCATGAACCAGAGAATCAGTCAGAGT
>NW_006179466.1:0-360 GCF_000334495.1 Tupaia belangeri chinensis | reverse complement strand
CCTTAACCACCATGCCACCTGTCAGCCTTCAATCTGATGTTTATACAGAGGTTCTTAACCTGGTGTCATGGATAACCTTTAGAGAGGTCATAAATTCCCTGACAGTGTATACAGTTGTGTGTGGACATCTGTGTAATTCACACTTCAGCAAATCCTCAAAAGGATCTGTTTCTTGATAATGCAAAAGTAAGACCTCCCTCCTATCCTGAAAATGACCTGTTTGTTCCTTAGTGTTTATTCATCAAGTTCTTAAAAGGATTTGTTTCCCGAATGTGCAAAAGTAAAATCTCACTGCTATCCCGAAAAAGACCTGTTTATTCCTCTGTCTTGATTCCAGAGGTCAAGAAAATGCCACCAAAT
>NW_006179465.1:0-360 GCF_000334495.1 Tupaia belangeri chinensis | reverse complement strand
CCATTACGCTAACTGCTGGTTCCCACCACGAATCTTTTGAAGTATCCTTGTAAATATATATCTGGATGCGTTATATTTTGACAGATAAAAATTATATGTATTTATCATGTAAAACATGCTTTTGAACTATGTCTTTATTGTGGACTGGCTAATTTGAACTAATTAACATAAAAATTACTTCACACCGTTTTTTGCAGTGAGAACTTAAAATCGGCTCTTTGGCAGTTTTCAAGAATGGCGTAAATCATTACTAACTTTAGTGACCATATTCTGTAATACATCACGGAAACTTATTGTTGCTGAAATTATAATAATAGCTACAATTATTTGTTAAAGATACACAATATATGAAATGTAAAT
>NW_006179464.1:0-360 GCF_000334495.1 Tupaia belangeri chinensis | reverse complement strand
GGAGAAGACCAAGGTCTGGGCTCAGGACATGATATTGGAAGGTCCTGGGAGGCCAAGTGGCCAGGGAGCTGTGACTGCATGGATCCGGAAACTCAGGGTCTAAATCTGGGCGGGGCTGGAGCCAGAGGGGTGGACTTGGGGGCCCTGCAGGGAGGTCCCCGCCAGAGGCCTGGGGAGAGTGTAGGAGCGGGGTGCAGAGGGAGAAAGGTGGAAGCTCGGGGAACACCTGGTGCGGGGTGTGGGCACCCACTGAAGGGAGTGGGGAGTGAGGTCCCCACAGGCACAGCAGGGTGGGGACGGGGTGCAAGAGGGTCTTGGAGCAGAGAAAGCGCCGGCTGCTGGCTTAGACTGCTGTGAGCA
>NW_006179463.1:0-360 GCF_000334495.1 Tupaia belangeri chinensis | reverse complement strand
ACCAAATGCCAGTCCCCAGTAATAGTAATTCAAAACATTATTTCATTTACCTTTATTAAATTTTCCATGATGTCTACTTTTATCATTGGCAAATTTTATAAGCTGAAGAAGTGCTTAGGCTGTGTGCTTTGAGCTCTTAAAGACATTACAAAAGGAGAGCAGCATCAGAAACGCAATGGCAAGCACTGAGGCTGTCTCATACTGAGCAGAAAGCTCCAAGGGTATACTTCTATAGTACAGGGTGGAGAAAAATGTCTCCTGGGCTCTCATCCTCAGTAAGGTAACTGTGATTTGTTCAGTTCTTTTTTTTTCCCCTTAAATATTTAAATTTATGTATTTTATTTATTTATTTATTTATTT
>NW_006179462.1:0-360 GCF_000334495.1 Tupaia belangeri chinensis | reverse complement strand
ACTACCTAAATGTGTTCCTTCTTGGAAATACTTTAAACATAAATGGGAGAAGAAACCCCCTTTGGCCTCCAACCGGAAGCTACAATGACAGGGAGAAGATGTTGATCCTCAGGAAAGAAGAAAAGCAAGGGTTAAGCAAAAAACAGATGAAAGACAGAGAAAAGGGGTGTGTCAGTAACTGAGTCCCTGCACCAGGCAGCCTGAGGCCACTCCATCTTTTCCCCAGTGGGTGTCAAAAGAGGAACTATTATGGTTTGGGTAATGGCTTGTCGCCCAAAGGTTCATGTGTTGGGACTTGGTTGTACTGTGAAGGTGTTAGATGAAAATTGAATCCCTTCATGGTGTCCTAGGGTGGAGCCT
>NW_006179461.1:0-360 GCF_000334495.1 Tupaia belangeri chinensis | reverse complement strand
AAAAAAAAAAAAAAAAGTAATTCACCTGTGATTGTCCGGACTTCCATTTTGGACCATTCAACTCTCATTTGAGAAGATGGACCGTTTGCTCAGTGGAGTGACCTGATTTGTGTTGGATCAACATGTCATCAAGTTGCGGTTGTCACTACAAAGCAAGTGTGACGAAGTCTGCCTTTTCAGACTAACATCAAAGCCTCGGCCTGCCAGCCCAGAACTGCTGAACTCAGCAGCCCCTAATCAGGCGGTCTATATGTAGATTCAGACAGCTCCAGGAGGCTGCGGGTCTATCAGGCCCAAACTGATTATTCTAATCAAGTGTTTTAATTAAGCACACTTATGGCCAGGATCACAGCAACAGGG
>NW_006179460.1:0-360 GCF_000334495.1 Tupaia belangeri chinensis | reverse complement strand
TTGCTTCTACTTATGCAATACCTACTCCCACTCACAGGGCACGGGCAGGTTTACCATGAAGCTAACAACATTCATGCTTAGTTCTTGTTTCCCAGGACCCCTGAATTGCTCAAGCTTCAAGTCCTGAGAAACCTAGGTCCACCTAAGGACTGGGCTCCAACAGTTCTCCTCACTGAGAACCTCCTGAACCCATAGAAGTGTCTGGTCCTATTCCCTTTCTCCATCCTCAGCCTCCCTCCATGGCCCACTCTACACCGGCCACATACTTCAGGGCTTGTTATCTGTACCCCTCTGCCTAGAAGGCTCTGTCCCCAAGTTTAGGTCAGCTGGTCCTAGTGACTTCCAGGTCACCACTTCAGA
>NW_006179459.1:0-360 GCF_000334495.1 Tupaia belangeri chinensis | reverse complement strand
CATCTCCTGATCCAGTCCATACAAGGCTTCTCATGCCCAAACCCCACTTAGGAAAGCTCACTCTGTGGATGGGGGAGAAGTCAGTGGAAGGCAGGTGTGGGGGAAGGAGAGGCAGCCAGTGTTAGGTGAGCACAATCCTGCATTCAGACATTGTGCTGACTGCTAGGAATGCGGCACCAGATGAGATCTAGTTACTGCTGTCTTTGAGCTTGCTGTCTGGCAGAGAAGACAGATACTAAATTAAACTTCCATTTAATGGTGCATAAAGTGCTGCTAAGGAGAAGTGTTGGGGAATAGGAGAACTTTTTTCTTTTCCTTTTTAAAAAGAAGTATTTATTTTATTCTATTTGTTATTATTAT
>NW_006179458.1:0-360 GCF_000334495.1 Tupaia belangeri chinensis | reverse complement strand
GAAATGCAAAATAACACAAACAAACAAAAAACAACCAAACGAGACATAAGCTCTTGGGGATGACAGGGAACTAAGCTTCTCATAGTCACTAGCAGGAACACAACTTTGGAGAACATGCCAGAGCACACGCGGGCAGCACACTCTAAATTCCCAGGAGGCAAATATGATCTAGCTAAATAAATCACATGTGGCTTCAGCAGCCCTCAGTTTCCGGGAGGAAATCGGATGAAGCAGAGGAAGTGGGAGCCAGCAGGACCACTGTGATGTTAACCTCGTCACCTGCTGGGACGACTCCATCTATGACATATAGACACAATGCTCACCTTTCTGCAAAGCTGGCACGAACTGGGTCAGCTGATG
>NW_006179457.1:0-360 GCF_000334495.1 Tupaia belangeri chinensis | reverse complement strand
GAGGACATGAAAGTGAGGGAACCAGCAGATGGGAACCCCTTCTGCTGAACTCTGCACCCTGACTCCCACTGCACCCGACCCTTGACCTTCTGGAACTCTCCTCTACATCTCAGCCCCTCCCCTGACCCTAGCATTGCTTCTTCCTGGCCGATCACAGATGCCCCCACCATGACGTGGACCCCCTTTTTCCCCGACACTCTCAACCTCTTTGACCCTTTCATTCCCATTTTACCTAGCAAGATGCCAAGATTGGTTCAAGCCAACTTTGTTTACTTATTTATTTATTTACTTACTTACTTCTTTATTTTTTTTTAAAGAGAAATTCTTTACTATAGGGAGCATGTACTCGCTGGAGAGACA
>NW_006179456.1:0-360 GCF_000334495.1 Tupaia belangeri chinensis | reverse complement strand
ATTGGGGAAATAGCCCATAAGAAATAGACACATTTAACCTGACATTTAAAAATGTGTTTTGATTTATTTCACTGGACCAGTATTACTCTTAGTACAGGGATACTCTCTGATCTATTTCATGATAGGGAGTCTCTGAGATCACACATAGAGGAGGGACTATAAAAGAATCTTCTAGAAAGCTGAAGTGTGTTGAAGAGGAGTTCCATGAACAGAGGACACTCACCTAGAAAAGGAGGATTGAAAGGAATAAGTGCAGAGGCAGTTAGGGTGTCAGCTAAACTGTGTGTCACCTGGAGGCTCAGAAGAGGAACAATCTGCTTCCAGCACTCTGGTTGTTAGTGTAATCTGTCGTTTGTTGCA
>NW_006179455.1:0-360 GCF_000334495.1 Tupaia belangeri chinensis | reverse complement strand
GCTCGCACCTGGTGTGCCTGGCAGCTTAAGGCTTGTTCCGAACCAGACAGACTTCTGGACACAGAACGAAATTCCACAGACACCGTCGAGACACCCTAGAGGGTGGGCTGTCATGGCTTCACTGTTGTTACGGAAGGAGTGAGCTGCATTTTGGCAGGCTTTGTAACGAGAGCAGCAGAAGGCTTACACCCGGATGTAGCAGCTTTGCAGGGCGGGGCGGGAGCTGCTCCGGTAACGTGGACATCAGCGGCTGGGCGTGTTTGTGGCTGCTTGCCACCCAGTCTGACATACTTCTTTCATCTTCTTCATTTTTATTTTTCATTTACTAATTGTTTTTTGAGAGACATTTTTGCTATAGGA
>NW_006179454.1:0-360 GCF_000334495.1 Tupaia belangeri chinensis | reverse complement strand
GGGGGGAGGCCTCTGCCTCCCTCCCTCTCTCCTCCCCAGCCCCACCCGACTCCCAGAATCCTAAATCTTAGAACAGCTGAGTCCTTGATGCCAGCACTGTTACTGGTAGCTGGATCAGCAGACTTTGCCACAGATGGCACCAAAGGCCCAGAGAGGCAAGGGGTTTGCTCAAGTGCCCCCAACACACCCAGAACTGAAATCCCACTTTCCACTGCGTCCCAGGTTAGTGCCCTCTGCATAGCCCGGGCCTGCCAGTTAGAAGGTCAGGGTTGACAGAGGCTGAAACTGGGGCGGTCATTCACCTTGAAGAGCTAAGCAGGTCAGGATATCCTGTCTGCCTCAATCTGGCCAGCAATGTGT
>NW_006179453.1:0-360 GCF_000334495.1 Tupaia belangeri chinensis | reverse complement strand
GTGAGGGCCCAGGTGCCATTTGAATTCAGGGCCGCAGGTTTGGTTTGGGAAAGAGGAGAGGATCTTGGCTCCCCACACTCAGATGCAGGTGGGGTCAGGAAACGCCGGTTCAGCCTCGGCAGCGTCACCTGCGTGGTGGGCCCCCCTCCTGCAAGGACCAGGGTGGAGAACATGGTCAACAACGGCGAAGCACGAGCTCCGGAGACAGATGGCTGCCCTTCGAGTCTGGTTCCTTTAGCTATGGGATCTTAGGCAAATTATTTAGTATCTCTGAGCCTCAGAGTTGATAATATTCCTACTACGGATTGCAGGAGCGAAGAGACTATGCGTGCTTGAGTGCTCAGTGCAAGGCCGTCATGG
>NW_006179452.1:0-360 GCF_000334495.1 Tupaia belangeri chinensis | reverse complement strand
GTTTATCAATTAGTTTAGCAATTAATCCTTTTATTTTGCCCCAAATGCTTCCTGAACTTTTTCCTTCTTCAGACTTTGAAGGTGACCGTGGCGTGGGAGAGAGACCTTGACATAGCATCAGAAAACATGGTTTTGGTGTTTGGAAAGATCATTTAAGATCTTTGTTTCATAGTATACACATTTACAAAATGCAGAGACTAAGATATACTTCATAAGAAAAACTTTAAAACAATATAGAAAATATGTTGGACCAGTAGGAGGTTAAAGTGGCTATCCCGCATGGCCAACTACATGATTAGAGTCCCAAACCTGACAGCTTGGAAAACACACCATGTATATGCATGCCAAAAATCCCAAGAG
>NW_006179451.1:0-360 GCF_000334495.1 Tupaia belangeri chinensis | reverse complement strand
CTCCCTCCCTCCCTTCCTCCCTCACTTCTTTCTTCCTCTTAGTTAGACTGAGACCTGTGAGGGTAGGAAGTACATCTTATTCATGTTTAAATTCCTGTCACCTAATAAGGAATAGACTCCTTATGCCCAGAATTGGCTGTGACCTTTTCTTTTGAATTTTCCTTATCAATCACATGCCTTAAAGCTGCAGGTCCTTTTTCTGAAGTTAATCTGTAAGCATCAAGTTTAAATTACTTTAAAGGACTTTCTTTTTAACAGCAGGAAGGTATACTTCTGGGCTTATCTATCTATGTGGGTTTAGTTGCTTCGGCATCATTTCTTTCTGAAAAGCCTGAAGTTGGAAACATTTTATCTACAAGA
>NW_006179450.1:0-360 GCF_000334495.1 Tupaia belangeri chinensis | reverse complement strand
CTTATTCTTCCTGTCCCCAGCAGCGCCCCTCTGGCTTCACCCCAGCCCAGCCCGCCCCTGCAATTCCCCTGGCCCCATTGTACCTGACTCTCCGCCTTGATGATGTGCGTGTCCCGGAAGTAGTAGAGGCTGTTGCTGTTCATGTTGTAGCTGGCCACAGCGGCCTGAGCCGCCTTCTTCACCTGCGGGTCATCCAGCGGCAGGTCCTGGCGTCCTCCGATCTTTCTCTCCTGTGGCAGGGCACGGACATCGCGGGACAGCTCCAGAAGACAGAACGCCACCAGGGTCAGGCCCAGCACCAGGGAGAGGTTTGGACGCGCCATTGCCTTCAGTGCAGAGCCTGGGACAGTGCTGAGCCTG
>NW_006179449.1:0-360 GCF_000334495.1 Tupaia belangeri chinensis | reverse complement strand
CATGCCCTATAGCAAAAACCTTTCTCTAAAACAAAGAAGAATATAGACATTGGTTTTTTTGCTTTTATTACTGCACTAGCCAAGGAGATGAGGACTTGTAGAGAGAAGAGGGAGTGGACTGATGAGAAAGATTTGCCTCTCCAAGCATTTGCAAGACCTCAGCGAGTCCGGAAGTTCAGGACCATTGTTGCTGTTATTATTATTAATCAATACAATAGCGGCCCCATTATACACGTTATCTAATCCTGTAAAGTGGAAGCCATTCGTTACCTGGTCATTGAGGATGCACAACCAGTCCAAATTAAGATGTGTTATTCGTATGAATTTCCCTTGAGAGTCAGAAGATTTAGTATGAAAAAA
>NW_006179448.1:0-360 GCF_000334495.1 Tupaia belangeri chinensis | reverse complement strand
CCCTTTCCCCAGCTCTTCAGCAACCCATTTGGGACCCACTGCCTGCTTGAAAGTTCTGTTCTTCCGTCCCTCTCCTAATACACTCCACTTTGCTATCCGCTCTCTGTCCACAAGCCTGATTTCTCGTGAGCCATGGACAAGAACTGCTATCATCTCCTCCATCGATGTGGTGGGGAAAGAGAGAGAACGCTCTGGTATCTCTTCCTGAAAGAACACTAATCCCATCATGGGGGACCTGCCCTCATCACCTCATTTTGTTTCCATCAAACTAAGTCCAGCTGCTTCTACTCATGATCAATGAAACGAGAGGCAGAAGCTGGAGAAGAGGCTTATTTCTGCAGCCAGTTACAGGGAGACAGG
>NW_006179447.1:0-360 GCF_000334495.1 Tupaia belangeri chinensis | reverse complement strand
GAGTCATGGATGAAATCTTAGGTTTTGTATTCGGTCTCATTCACATCATGGAAAAAGCGTGTACTGCTGGTTGCTCGTGGTAATGTGGGGTGGTGCACTTGAATCAACGAGCAGAGTGCACTTGAGTCAACGAACATTCCTTTGCTTCTCATTTCCGAAGAGCACTTTTAGCGTCCCATTAGATCACCAGTAAATTATATTGCAGATTGGCATTTAGAAAACCCTTTGGCCTTAAGGCATAGCAATATGATCATACCTTCTGAATTCTGATTCCAGCTCTACTATTTGGGGGTGAGGGGGCTGAGGGAGAGAGATTTTTGCCCATAGGACATGTGCAACCTTGTCAGAGAGACAGGGAGA
>NW_006179446.1:0-360 GCF_000334495.1 Tupaia belangeri chinensis | reverse complement strand
TTTTTTTTTTCTCCTTCAATCTCACCCAGCATCTCATCACTCTGGCCCAAACATACAAGCAGATCATCTTCCACCCTATCCAGAACTGACCTTGTATATGTATCTGGCGACTCAGTCCAAGGAAGGTTACTTGCTCTCAGTGAGTGGCACACAGATATCTTTGATCACCTGATAGAATTGGTGATCCCACTCAAAAGATGCATGGCCCACCTGCAAACAACTTCCTTGCGATTTTAAAGGGTTCAGAGAACTCGTAAAATCCATTCATGCTTCCACTGAAGGTTCAAAGAACTCAGGTTAGGAAGAAATCTTCAAGAAATCTTCTCAGTGTTATAGATCGTTTTTCAGTATTTTTTTTTT
>NW_006179445.1:0-360 GCF_000334495.1 Tupaia belangeri chinensis | reverse complement strand
TTTTTTTTTTTTTGGTTCAGAGGCTAGGTGTGACTATATAGGTATATTTTACTTATTAAACTAAAGTTGGTTCGAGATATATGGTAGAGATAAAAACTTCTGGGTTCAAGTAAACTTACTTGGCTTCAACGAGTTTTGATATAAAAATATTTGTTTAACACTTATTCATAAGGGCAAATCAGATCACATCCTTTTATACAAAGGGACAAAAAGTTAAAGGAAAAATAGCATTCAAATGCAAGTTCATTTTGGTGCAAGACAAACTTTTTCTTAATACTCATTCGCCATGAGCTTTTGGAAAACTGCTAGTACTTAAAATGCTCTGAGAATTTCCCGTTTCCCTTGGATTCATTCCATACC
>NW_006179444.1:0-360 GCF_000334495.1 Tupaia belangeri chinensis | reverse complement strand
TTGGCATTCACATTTTTCGTGTGTTTCGTTCCGTTTTATTTTCCCTGGAGAGCTGAGTCAGAGAGCGGTATATAAACCTGTGTTTTGTGGTGATGCATTAAGAACCAAATAACTAAATCCCTGAATCTGCTCATCCTTGGGGCTCCCTTCTCACATTACTCCCTTACCTTTGGGATACATTATGTTTTTTACTAGTACTGGTGCCACTCAAAAGCTATTTTCTGACTATAGGAATAACTCCTTTCTATTACTTAACTTTCTGATACCAGTTGCTTGTTTTAAGATGCAGGTCAAAATCCTCTTCTAGAGAGTGGATTTAAAGTTTTGTTATTCAGGGGACCAGCAGGTGGCATGGTGGTT
>NW_006179443.1:0-360 GCF_000334495.1 Tupaia belangeri chinensis | reverse complement strand
CCATGGAGGTCCAGTTGTGTTGCTGCTGTGCCACTGCTTGGTCCTTGAAATTGGTGTTTTCTCCTCACACTAGTCCTCTTTCAGAGTTCTCCAACCCAGGGTCCCTCTTCCAACGTGGAACTCCCTACAATGTTCTATGGATTTCGCCTTCCACAACGATGTCTCGATGCCACCCTCCACCTCCCTTTCCTGGCATCGTCAGCATTTACAATGAACTAAGCTCCCACCTCTCCTGATACCAAGACACTGACTAGTCCACACCCAGCAGCCAGCGTGCTCTCCTCGAGCACTCACCTGGTCCTGGTGCTGCTTGCTGGTGCTTCCCACTGCTCCCCATCATGGCGGGGCCCCCCCCCCCCC
>NW_006179442.1:0-360 GCF_000334495.1 Tupaia belangeri chinensis | reverse complement strand
GGGCCTCCGGAGGCCCCTCGCCAGTCAGCTGGTGGTGTGCACAGGTGCAGTTTCATTGTCATGCCGTATTTATTGGAGTGACTACAGTATGCCAAAGACAGAATGTAAACTTGAAAGTATTTCTGTCTATAGGGGCCGCCCTGGTGACCACAGAGTGAAATGGTTACTAAGGAAGTGCAGGGCTTAGCGATGAGGGGACGTGTGGGCATGTCCTGTTCCTCTCCTCTCCGCCCTTCCCCTCCCCACCAGCCCATGCGCTTTGGTGCCACATCACACATGCTTGTGGACTTGAGCTGAGGACTGGCTCTTTGGAATGCCTGAACCATATGTTTAAGTCTTTCTCTCTCTTTTTTTTTTTTT
>NW_006179441.1:0-360 GCF_000334495.1 Tupaia belangeri chinensis | reverse complement strand
CAGAAACTGGCCTCATGATGTCCATTGGTTCTACTTCTTCTTTCACTTTGATCTTGGGTACGGGAGGGCCCAAAACGGAAGAGAGGTTGCCACCCACAGCAGCTGAAGGTGGTGGTGCCGCTGCGATGGTTGTGATAGGTGGAGTGATGGGGACGGCTCCAGGAATGGTGGAAAGGGAAATGACTGGCTGTGAGGGGGGACTGGCTGCTGCAATCATGGTAGGAATGGCTGGTGGAGGCTGCTGGGCAGTGGGGGGAACTGCAATGGTTGGCTGGTCATTACTCTGATTGGATACGGTCTCCATGGACACGGTGACTGGAGTGGCCATAGACACATGGATTTCTGACTTCGGTTTGGCAC
>NW_006179440.1:0-360 GCF_000334495.1 Tupaia belangeri chinensis | reverse complement strand
CCAGCACTTTAACCTCCATATGACCTGCTGGCCCCATTAGCAATCTATTGTTTAGAGAGCCATCCAGATGATTATCAGGAGAACTAAAGTAGAGAACTCCTGGCCAATACGGTGTAGTGAAAACCCCTTAGAATATCACACAGGCTCTTTGTGGTCCTCCTACTTGTCCAGTCTCATTCAGCCTTTGCCCTAGCCAGACCTGCAGCTCTCACACTGAGCATGTACTGTAGACACGTCACAATTTCGGGAGCCTTCCGACCACGTTAGTGTTAGCATTCTATCTCATCTAGAGCACTTTCCTTCACTGGAAAACCTCTACTTTTCTTTCCAAACCTATACCCAATGCCACACCCTTGATGA
>NW_006179439.1:0-360 GCF_000334495.1 Tupaia belangeri chinensis | reverse complement strand
AGAAATATGAAAAATGAATTCCTAACTCTTTACTTAGTTTCTTTTTTTTTTCCCTTTCAAATTTTGCCAGAAGGTACATGTGCATTTGTATTTGGGGCAGCCATGCACAAGTACCTGAAGTATTTTTTCAGCTGCCGGGTATGGGACTTGAATGGTGAGGAAAGTCATGTGGGACCCAACCCCCTTACCCACTAGTCCACAGGCTGAGCCACAAACCCCCTATTTACAAGGAGAGAGCATTTTAGATGCAATTGTGGAACAATTTGCTGCAAAGACTCTCTCTTCACAATTATAATATGTACATCTGTACCCTTTTCTCTTGCTCTCTCTATTATATATATATTATATATATGTATATAT
>NW_006179438.1:0-359 GCF_000334495.1 Tupaia belangeri chinensis | reverse complement strand
AGAATTCAGCATGGAGAAATGACAAGTGCTTAGTGGCATTAGTGCCAGCAGTAATATCCCAACCAAATCATCCCCGGGGCAGGCCATTGGCTCTTTTCTATCTAGATGTTCTTGGTAGTTGCCCAGTTCGAGCCTGTTTTTCCAGCCTTCTGTTAATAGCATGAACTGGCACATTATCCTTCCAATAATTCATTTCTGCTTGAGTTTTTAAAAATATTCTGGAAACAGCAGTATTCTGTTGAAACAAGATGGGTAGTCACCTAAATCTGGTTCTATGTCAAAATAATGAGACTTCATTACACTAGAAAGATAAGAAAATGTGAAGAGGCTAGCTGAGAAGAACAGTTCTAGCTTTTGAG
>NW_006179437.1:0-359 GCF_000334495.1 Tupaia belangeri chinensis | reverse complement strand
GAGAGACGTAGCCCATTACGTTTTCCTCCAGGGAGTGAAAGGCTCAAGGCAAAGTTAAAATAGTAAAAGACTTTTTCTTTTTGTCTGAAACACTTCTCTATTTTCTTAATTTTTATTTTTAAATATAAGCATATATGGTTTTATAAATTAAAGAAACAATTTAAATCTATCCAGACTGGTAGAGTTCACTGTACGACAGACAGAGGTAGACAGATAAATAGCTAGGTCTAGTCCATACTAATTCCTATATTAAACTGAAAGCTGGGAGCACAGGATTTGGCTGTCATGACAAGAGGGACATGAAGAAAATTGTTCTTTTAGGATTAAAAAGAAAAAGCAACTGGCCCCAACTCCCTCTA
>NW_006179436.1:0-359 GCF_000334495.1 Tupaia belangeri chinensis | reverse complement strand
AAACCTCTCCAAAACCAAACAAACAAAAAAACTATGTGGAGCATTTAGGGACCTGACACACAATAAGCAATTTATGGCTGGGAAAATACCTCTGTAGTAAGATTTATTTGCATAGGCATTTCCTTCTCACCTGAATAAACTGAAATGAGCTTTACTAATAAAGGAGACTAAATTCTATCATTATATAATGTTACAGACTGGCAGTCTTAAAAATTTATTTTACATATCTTGAGTGACTATTACTTATGCAGTAATTTTTGTGCAACACATTATTTTGTTGCCACTTTTCCTTTTTTTCCTCTTTTATGCTTTAGCCCAAACTAAAGTCTTTTCTCATTTCACTAAATACAAATCAATAT
>NW_006179435.1:0-359 GCF_000334495.1 Tupaia belangeri chinensis | reverse complement strand
ACTGTCTCAGTCAATTGGAATAAATCAAGTTAGGTCATATTTTCCAAGGAAGAGTTTTCACTGGCTTACTATATTTCTGAAAACATTGTCATTTACATATCTATATCAGAGGCACATTTTTTTGTATAGAACTTTGTTTTCTATCTCTGAAGTGTGTTGTGTGGGGTGCATAAAATATACACAGTATACTCTAAAGGCAAGTAAGGATGCTGTATATAAAGTTCTTAAATAGCATCATAATGGAAATATACTGCCCCTCCCCCACTCTCTTTCGTACAATGAACACTTTAGCCAATACCTGAAAAATGGAGGACAAGCAGGAAAGACAAACTGGTGGTAAGTAATATAGACAACTACGT
>NW_006179434.1:0-359 GCF_000334495.1 Tupaia belangeri chinensis | reverse complement strand
GGAAGGAAGAAAGAAAAAAGAGAAAAGAAAAAGGCAAAGAAAAAGAAATAAAAGTCTCATAGACTTGATGAGAGGATTAGGTAAATTAATACTCATGCTTAGAGAAGTGCTTGATCCACCTTCAATGCTTGGTGCACAGAGGACATTGCCACTCCGGGTCCTTCGCAGAGGAGGCCTCAGCCACATCCCACCCCACCAGTTGACTTGGTGGGTTAGAAGGGACTAAGACCCCGCTTCTGTTCCCAACAGCCTTGTTTGGGGAGAAATTTCAGGATGGGCCAGAGCAGTTGGTGTCAGGGTGGAACAACCAGGATTCTGGACTGTGGCTACCCCAGGGGAAGCAGGATCTAGCCTCTGAG
>NW_006179433.1:0-359 GCF_000334495.1 Tupaia belangeri chinensis | reverse complement strand
TGCTCTACACAATCAGAGAATCTTCTCTAGTTTAATTGCTTTGCTTTAACTCTGTAGTATGTTTAATGATCACTTAGAATTATTGTCCCAGTTGGGACAGAATTGAAGAGTAATATGGAGAGATTCAATCACAACTTGAATTTAAAAATTTTATAATTATTAATAATGCAGTCATTTCATGTCATTTAATTAGTTTTACTATTATATTAAGTTATGGAATAAAGAGTATTTGTATATGTTACTACAGATGAACTTCAGTTTGAATGTGACAGTTTCAACTCAGTTGTCAGAAGATGGCGATTAGAATTGTATTGAAATATAACCAATGCTAGTTAATCTCAAAAGTTGCTTTGATCTGT
>NW_006179432.1:0-359 GCF_000334495.1 Tupaia belangeri chinensis | reverse complement strand
TTTTTTTTTTTGTAGGATTTTACAGCTATAAAATTCCCTCTAAGCACTGCTTTCATTGTATCCAATAAGATTAGGTATGTGATGCTTTTGTTTTCAGCCACCTCAAAATATTTTATAATTTTCTTGTAATTTGTTTTTTGAGTGTGGTGTTTAATTTCTACATATGGTGAATTTTCCAGTTTTCCTTCTGTTTTTGATTTCTAGCTCCTTGTCATTGTGGTCAAAGAAGATATTTTGTGTGATTTTACCATTTTTAGATTTATGGAGACTTCTGTGTGGACTAGCATATGGTTTCTCCTGGAAAATATTCCCTGTGCTATCCTGCTCCTGTTGAGTGGTGTGTTCAATATGAAGAGTCT
>NW_006179431.1:0-359 GCF_000334495.1 Tupaia belangeri chinensis | reverse complement strand
AGATGACAAACATGACAACAACTGTGATCACAAAAACAAGAAGGATTCTGTGAAAGTTCAGCATACAGGCTGCAATTACCACAGTCAGATAACATGGTGTTAACATCACCATAACCAGATAACATGCTGTTAACATCACCACAGCCAGATAATATGGCGTTAACATAACCATAGCTAGATAACATGCTATTGCACTGCTCCAGATGATGTACTAAAGAATGGTTTTATTTTCTATAAATGTCATAAACTGCACTATATTTCTTTCCAAACACTACTTTTGATGTATCTCTTGATCATCATTCATGTCTTTTTTGATTCCTGGCAAGCCCTGCTCAATAGAGACCTATTTTTCTGTTTAA
>NW_006179430.1:0-359 GCF_000334495.1 Tupaia belangeri chinensis | reverse complement strand
TAGCCATGACGCTAACTGCTGGTTCCCCAGAATGACCATTTTTAAGTGTGCAGTTCAGAGCCATTCAGTGCCTTAGCATCGCTGTGTGAACATCACCATATTCCACCTCCAGAACTCTTGTCATCTTGCAGAACTGGAACTCTGTCCCCATTAAATGCTCAGTCCCCATTCCTCTCCCCTTAGCTGCCAGCACCCGCCATTCTACATCCGTCTCTGGGAACCTCAATCGACGTGGCACCATACAACACGTGTCTTTGTCGCTGGCTTATTTTACCGGGCGTAATATCTTCAAGGCTTACCCACGCTGTAGCTTTGTCAGAATGTCTTCATTTCGGGACCAGCAGTTAGCGTCATGGCTA
>NW_006179429.1:0-359 GCF_000334495.1 Tupaia belangeri chinensis | reverse complement strand
TATTAGGTTCAGCACACTGCTGTCTGGGCCACCTTGGTTAGGCCTCTAGTCAGTTGATTTTGAGTTAATAAAAAGGGATATTATCTTAAGTGGGCCTAACATAATTATGGAAGTTTTAAAAAGAGGCACTGGAGAGACGTTTTCTCATTGACCTCTAAGAAGACAAAAGTGTCCGTGAAGTCTATAGCTGCAAGGAACTGAATTCTGCCTATTATCTGAATGAGCCTGCAAGAGGTCTCGAAATGTCAAAGCAGAGACCACAGGTCCCATGAAACCTTGATTTCAGCCTTGTGAGACCCACGTAGAGGATTCAGCTAAGTCTTACCCACTATTGGCCCTCTAAAATAGTGGGTGTTCTT
>NW_006179428.1:0-359 GCF_000334495.1 Tupaia belangeri chinensis | reverse complement strand
ATTTGAGCTTGTCTTCATATCTGTCCTTAACTGGTTCATTCACATACCCTGGCTGTTCCTGGAAAATCTGAGGCTGAGATGGGTTCCCATGGGAAGATCCTGGTGTGTAAATGAGCATCACTCTCGAGGCTTGCTCATCTCAACTAGGAGAAAATGGCTTGGAATCATGAAGAACAAATGAGGCCTTAGAGAAATTACAATGTCACCTTCTCTTTTATTGATGAGTCTCATCCTTACTACCAAGAGATCCATAACAGCTGAAGGTATAAAGCATGTGATAGACTCTGGGATCAACTACCACAGTCTGCAAGTTTATAGGATGTTCTAAAGAGACTCCTTCCCTATTGAAATGAAAGGAT
>NW_006179427.1:0-359 GCF_000334495.1 Tupaia belangeri chinensis | reverse complement strand
TTAATTAATTAATTAATTAATTAAAGGCCATCTTTTTTGTGTGGAATTGATTTTCCTTCTTGAGAACAATTAGATGGAATTAAGAAGACTTCTCCTTAGAACTGACCTTGTAAGGCTAAACAGAACAAGGAAAGTACCCAGGAAAAAGGAAGCACAGAGATTGCTCAAGGATGATTCTGGCCCATGTAAAAATCCTTCTGAAACCATTGGGAGGGTTTCAAGGTCCCCACTGTCTCACCAAGGTGGATTCAGAGACCAGAGCACGTGACTCCAGTCTTTCCCAGGCGAGTAGCCAAATGCCAACAGATGAACTATAGCCTGCTGGTTCCAAGTGGGTCTCACATCAGAATTTGTCCTAG
>NW_006179426.1:0-359 GCF_000334495.1 Tupaia belangeri chinensis | reverse complement strand
ACTCAGCTGTCAAAGCAGTAGGGCCTGAACCCCACAACTGCTGCAGGTCACCTGCCTGTGCAGGCTCTCAAAAGTGATTTTAATTTATTTCGTTTTGGTTTAACTACTGTTATTTAATTGATGTACAATTTGCTTTTAATAAAGTTTATTCAAGTATAGCATTACAGTCTGTGGTATTGTTTAAAAATATAGATTAGTTAATTCTCATTAGTACATTTCTCTATCACCTCACCCTTTAATTAAATAGAATAACTACTAATATTTATTTATTTTTATTCATTTATGCTATGGGGTATATGGCTCATTAGGAAGTAGGGAAAAGAGTGATAAATCATCCCCAAGGGGAATGGCCACTCTGG
>NW_006179425.1:0-359 GCF_000334495.1 Tupaia belangeri chinensis | reverse complement strand
TGGAGAAGGAACACCTCCATCATGTGGAATGGTCATGCAGTGTGCTAAATCCCTTCTCCCTCTCTTTATCCTTTCAGAAATTTGGGCATGAATACCCACAAACTCAGCCTGTTTCTTAAGCTGTCAGGTCTGGGACTTAACTGCATGGTTAGCCATATGGGATCTGACTACCTTAAACATTAGGCCATGAGGCTGGCCCATCTTGCTGCTTTTTCTAATATTGAAAATTTTTCTTTATCTTTTGCCAGAGGTCACATGTGCTCACCAGATAGATGGGCTGGAAAGGACAGAGAGAAAGTATACTCTCCACAGTGGGGTATGGTTATTCACCATCTGTTTTTCTTCACTTCTCCATTCTG
>NW_006179424.1:0-359 GCF_000334495.1 Tupaia belangeri chinensis | reverse complement strand
CTGAGGGTAGTCCAGAGGGAAATGGGAAAGTAGAAGCTGCCTATCATGTGTGTAAGCATCGCTTGTTTTTTTGATAACGAACAGCTCCTCCACCGCTCATTTACCTAAATGAATTAATTTATTCCTCTTCCGGTATTTAATATGAAACACCATATACAGATCAGTGTAAACAGAAACATGAACCAGCTGATTTTTGATGGTTTAGAAGTTGATTGGCTAGAGACAGGACCACAACATCCAATAAATACACTGGATGTGTCCAGAGAACAAAATTCTGAAGATAAAAAACAAGAGAGAGCTAAGAAACAGAGCTGGCAAACAGGAGAAGAAATAGCAAGAGAAAGTGTAACTAGATTGTG
>NW_006179423.1:0-359 GCF_000334495.1 Tupaia belangeri chinensis | reverse complement strand
GCTTCAAGGGTTGTGAAGAAGAAGGTTAGAAACCAAAGGGGGAAATTTCAAATGAAAATCCAAATGTCACTTAATTTCACTGCTCAAGGGGTGGCCACAAGGAAGGCAGCAGGCAAAACGCTGGCAAGTTCACTATGGATCATGTCAGAGCCAAGGGAACACTCGAGCAGTCACCGGTATGGCCGGTCGTGCTGGTCATTTCTGCAGTTGCTTATTCCTCCCATTTTATCTCCACAGCCCCCACCTCGGTCTCTTCCATAGTTGCCACCCATTCCTCATGCTTAAGGGGTGCTGAAGACCAAGGTCTGTTTTCTGTTACTTCTTCCAGCTGCATGTGGGCATCATTGGAGGACCCATTA
>NW_006179422.1:0-359 GCF_000334495.1 Tupaia belangeri chinensis | reverse complement strand
TTTCTTCAGAGCATGGGAAGGGAGCTCTGTAGGCACATTTAGCAAGTTAATAATCTGCTCAAGGTCATCTGGATATTAAGTGGCACAGCCCAGAGAAAGATTTCCTCACATGGAGTGGACTCCAACTTGCTAAGTTTGACTCAAGACAGAGGACTAGAGAGCTCAGTAGCACCCTAAGTGAAAAGCTGCACATCTGAAATTTTATACAAATACATCAATGAATGGCAAAACAACATATGAAAGCAGTGACATTCTTTTTTTTTTTTTAAGTTTTTAGTTTGCATTTGTTTTTGTTTTGTTTCCCCATCGTGCCCATGGGCTCACCAGAGAGACAGAGAGAGGAAAACTGAGAAGTCCAC
>NW_006179421.1:0-359 GCF_000334495.1 Tupaia belangeri chinensis | reverse complement strand
CATTCCTGGGACTCCCAGATCAGGATTAAGAGAAAGCCATGAACCCAGATCAGATGGCAGGCTACTCTTCCCCACCTGTTCCTTAAATCTTGGCATTTTTCCATAGTTGAAGTTTGAGGAGCCTAATGCATTATTCCCTTCTACTTGCTAATTCACTTCTAAATCAAATAAGAAAGATCAGGAAAGACGAAAGAGCCAGGTTGGTGGAGATGAAAATATCTAATACTACCAGAGAATGTGGCTAAGACATGTGGCCACAACAAGCACCCCACAATTAGACAGATTTACCCACCAATCACGGGTATTGCTAGGAAACCACAGTCCCACCCCCACAAGAAGTCTTTACCACCAAACTACCA
>NW_006179420.1:0-359 GCF_000334495.1 Tupaia belangeri chinensis | reverse complement strand
GATCTGTAATGCAGCTTGTTGGGAACAAAAGTGAGGAACAATCATTTGTAAGAGAGAGAGGACGGTGGTGGGAAGCAAGGAGGGGCAGCAAGGGCAACTAGAAAAACCTATAGACCAGACATTGGGGCCGGTGTTTAAACCCTGAGAGGGCCTCCCCAGGGGGAGAGGATATATATCTAGGAAAGGAAAAAGAAAGCAACTTCAGGGCAGCCGTGAGATCACTGTGCGTTTGGTGTGATTAGAGGAAAAAGTGTGCAGAAAGAGAGAGGAGGCTGGAAAAACACTTGCCTGGATTCCAGCCACTCCCCTGACTGCATAGAGTTGATAGTGAATACATATTTATTATTTGAATGAATAGA
>NW_006179419.1:0-359 GCF_000334495.1 Tupaia belangeri chinensis | reverse complement strand
GGGAGTCTAGCACTTTAACCACCACACCACCCGCTGGCCGTCCCCAAAAATCTTTAATAATACAATCTATACCTGTCTGACATCGCTTCCACTAATGATTAGACCCATTTGCCACTATCTACTATGCACACTCTGCCATGCTTTCTGTTGTAATATTTATGTTCTACTTCCTTTCCCTTTAAAGTTTAATTCTAGTCTCTCACCAAACCTAAGTAATTCATTATAGCACCCACCTTTAAACAATGATAATATAAATGATCTTTTTTGTAACCTGTTGGCATATTACAATTTCCTTATTTGACCATTTGGGTTGGAGTTCAGACATCTTTACTTTGAATCCTTCCCAGATGTATATAATA
>NW_006179418.1:0-359 GCF_000334495.1 Tupaia belangeri chinensis | reverse complement strand
GTTTGGATAAAGATATTAATGATGAGCATTTTCCAAATAGTAAAGTAAGTATATTTCATCAGAGTTTTCCAAGAGTGGTTACCACACTGAGAAACCCTGATTTTAGAAACACTTTGAAACTAAACATGTATTTCCCTTTTTTTAGAAAACTTATGTTTATTCTTTTTCTACTTCTACTATGTTCTGAGTTGAGGTTTAATACTTACTGGAAAAATTAAAATATGGGGTAAAAATTACAAAGGCAGTAAGTCTTCCTTTAAAGAACACATTAAAAAAAAAATTAAACAGTTTCCAGGTGGTAGCCTGGTGATAATGTCACATTCTCTGAGTCTGAGCCACATGAGAAGATTCAGAGTATG
>NW_006179417.1:0-359 GCF_000334495.1 Tupaia belangeri chinensis | reverse complement strand
ACACATTATGACTGACAAAATGCATGACAGCTATAGTGTCCAGTGGTCACGGTGATTCCATGTGTGGGAAATGCAGCAGCAGTAGCCTCAGGAACAGGACGGGGACTGGAGGGCAGAGCAGGTGCTCTCATACTCTGCACACCGTGGCTGTCAGACTTGTGTGTGGAAAAAATGTCAGTACTCACTTTTGATATTTAAATAATAACTATTCCAAAGGGGGGTGAGGACTGGAAGGATTAAGATGAGTGTTGTAAATGATAAGGTCAATTGGAGGAATTAGTCACTAGAGACAGCAATGCCCTGACCTCCAATGGGAGTCAAGACTTCAAAGTCACTGCCATAGGGATGGTGATGAAGGC
>NW_006179416.1:0-359 GCF_000334495.1 Tupaia belangeri chinensis | reverse complement strand
TTTAAATCATTTCTAGATTACTTACAATACCCAATGTAATGTAAACACAATATCAATAGTTGTACTGTATTTTAAACTTTTTATTATTATCTTTTCAAGTATTTTCAACCGTAGTTTGTTGAATCCATGATACAGAGAGCTGACTGTACCTACACAGAGGTCTTTTGAGTTTGTTACACTTCCCAGAAGAAGAAAATTGTTGGGTAAAGGGGTCATGGGGAAAGTGGTATCATTTGGTTCCCAGCTTCCACCACCACATGCTTCCTCTCCTGACTCCCACTTGCTGTGTTTCAGATCCTTTTCTCTCAGGTGATCTGAGAGCCCCAGTTAGCCTCCTTTCATTATCCAGAGCCAATTCC
>NW_006179415.1:0-359 GCF_000334495.1 Tupaia belangeri chinensis | reverse complement strand
AGCCCCTGAAAACTACCATTCTACTTTCTGTGAGTTTAACTACTTTCTCCATCCTATTCTCATTTGGGGTATGCACACACATGCACCTGGCTTATTTTTTAAGCTGCCTTATCTGGGATTTAAGCCATGGTTTTCCACATGGAATCTAACTCCCTTAAACCCTAAGTTATGCAACTGACCTTCTGTGGGCTCTCTTTTCATTGTGCTTTCACTTTGCATTTTCTTAATAGCTAGTGGTGTTTTATTTGCATGTTTACCCTCTGTACAGACTCTTTGGTGAAATGTCTATTTATGTACTTGCTCATTTTTGTTATTCTCATTAGAGTTATGACTGTAGTATTTTTCTTTTTTTTGGAGAG
>NW_006179414.1:0-359 GCF_000334495.1 Tupaia belangeri chinensis | reverse complement strand
AGGTCCAGAATTCAAACCACAGTTGGCCATGGAGTTCAGTTTCTCAATCACCATGTTACCTTCTGGCCTCGATTATCATTGGTTGTAGTAGTTGAAATACAGAGTCTCTGGAGAAAAGATGGTGGTTCCATTGTTCAATGGTAAATTGAAGGATATCCTAGGGAAATTCAGTGTAATAGCTAGGGTGATTGTCCATGTGCTTAAGAAATAAGGGAAGACAGTCAGCAAGTGGTATTGGTGATTAAGAAGCTAGATCCCCACACGGCTAACTGCAGTTTAAGTCCAGACTCGGCGGCTTGAAACACTCAGGGCACGTATGGATGAGTAACCAAAATCTTGAGAAGAGAATGGAGGGGAAG
>NW_006179413.1:0-359 GCF_000334495.1 Tupaia belangeri chinensis | reverse complement strand
CATTACGCTAACTGCTGGTTCCCATGACTAGCTTCTTGAAGAGGAGAATCCCAGGATGGTTTTCTCTCAAGAGGTTCTTTAGTACCCTGGTGTATATGGTGATGGTTATGGTTACAGTGATGGTCCTGTTTGCAAACATGTTGGATGCATCCAGGATAAATGTGACTCAAGGTCAAGCAGCAGCCTGTGAAGAAACTAGTGAATAGGTGGCTTAGACCTTGGGAAACCTGATTCCAGCACAAGTTGCAGAATAAACCAGCGTGTGACCTCAGGCACGTTGCTAACTTGGCTAAGTCTTGGCTTCCGCTTAAGATGGCCATGAAATCATGTCTTCTACTTCTTTCACAGGTAGTGTGAGG
>NW_006179412.1:0-359 GCF_000334495.1 Tupaia belangeri chinensis | reverse complement strand
TGGTACCGGCAGGCCCGAGGAGAGGCCCTCCACCGGCTTTCCTACTCTGTTGGTCTGGATCAGATAGAGTCTGAGGGGCCTCAGCACCTCTCAGCCACCAGGCCCCAGGACGGCCAGTTTGTCCTGAGCTCCAAGGGGGTCCTCCTCAGCGACTCTGGCTTCTACCTCTGTGCCTGGAGTCTCACACTGGGCCGGGCAGGGCAGGCATCTGTGCAAAAACCCCACCTTCTCATGAGTCCTAACCACCTGGAGCACTCACTCAAGGGCTTGGGAAGAGGATATTTGTGACCAAGTTTCTGACTGAGGGCAGGTACACCAAGTCAGAAGACTTCAAATGACTTAATTACATTCTCAGGGGG
>NW_006179411.1:0-359 GCF_000334495.1 Tupaia belangeri chinensis | reverse complement strand
GCACGCAGCCCTCCCGGCGCCTCCCTGCCACATTTCCTCACGGTTTTCTTCAGGTCTGGCCCAAGATTTCAGGGGGATAGACCCTGTCACTAGAAGCTGATAAGACCCCTCAGCTTACACGCTATCTGTGTGAACGGCCATTTCTCCAAGTGCAGTGTCCTTTACGCCAGGAGCCCTCGGGGGTGTGAAGACCGGTGGCTCAGCCTGCGGTGTCCCTCTATCACACGAGGGCGGCCATGCTGTGATGACGAGATTCTGGCGCCCGGTGCTGCTTTCCAGGGGCTGGCGCTGACACCTCCGTACTTAGTACCCGGGGTAGCGTTATTTTCAAATGGCTCTGTCTGAATCATCAACACCAT
>NW_006179410.1:0-359 GCF_000334495.1 Tupaia belangeri chinensis | reverse complement strand
GCTTCTTAAGGTGATTCAGGTTACTCACATTCATGTTTCTCCTCTGCTAATAATCAGCAAGGTCTCCACCATCTCTCTTATTACTGATGCACTCTTACTCATTGGTCTGTTTAAGTTTTCTATTTCTTCACAGTTCAATCAGTAGTTTGTGCGTGTCTAGAAATTCATACATGACTTCTAGGTAATCCCATTTGTTGGTATATAATGTGGTATCATTGCAATGTCTCTTCTTTAATTTCTTATTTATTCGAATTTTCTCTCTTTTTTCTTAGTCTAGCTAAAAGTTTGTCTTTTTTAAAAAAAAATGTTTCTGTTGTTTTTTGTAATCTTTATTTCTGGTCTGATCTTTATTATTTCTT
>NW_006179409.1:0-359 GCF_000334495.1 Tupaia belangeri chinensis | reverse complement strand
TAACCACCATGACACCTGCTGGCCCCAGCACTTGTCATTTTATGAATATATGGCATGACACCAAGTGCTCAGCCAGCCTCTCTACTCTAGACCTTTTTTGTTACTATCATACATTTTTTTATTATGATAAATCAACGTTTGACCAATATACACAAGGCTCATGTGAACGACTTGCCTAATTTCTCTTCCACAACACCTTCCCTCCATTTCCACACTGGACGTAAGAGGTCATTATAAAACTGAAGGACTTTAAAAATCGAACCTACTCAAACACATACATCTAGAACTAAGGCTAGCATTAAAAATAATCATCTTTGGAGGATGATCAAAATCCAGATCTGCACTTCTGAATCTGTCTA
>NW_006179408.1:0-359 GCF_000334495.1 Tupaia belangeri chinensis | reverse complement strand
GGAAAAAGTAGAGTGGATTTTGAATGAACAATAAAACACAGTGAGGTAAAACAAAATGAAAGGGCAAAAAGGTCTAGCTTTGTTGGGCCTCTTGTTTTTAGACTGAATAGGTCAATTCTACATGTCATTGGCTCGAAGATACCCTGCAGGGCTGAGGGAACAACCAGGGAGAGCATCTTTCGCATGTCCAGGTCATTGACGTCACATCCTAAACCACAAATTTGGAGGTTATTGGTTTCAAAGACGGACTGCAAAAGCCAAATCATTGTCAAGGCAAGTTTTGTCTAAGCCACTGCAACAGTGCCTGTTTGAAAATGGCACTGAAAAAAGTTCTAGTGTGCTTTTTGAAAAAAAAAAAA
>NW_006179407.1:0-359 GCF_000334495.1 Tupaia belangeri chinensis | reverse complement strand
AGAAAAGAAAAAGAGAACAATGATACCATCATGCTTGTTTACAAGCAACATAAACAACACTCCTCAGAAAATGAGGTATCCTCTGAACCCTTCTTTTTTGTCATGTTTATACTATCACTTTTTTTTCCTCCTCCCTGCCCTTCCTCCCTCTTTTTCCATCATACTATGATATCTCCAACTGTCTATGCAAAGAAATATAATGATACATATATGGGAATCAAAACTTCTTGAACAGAGTTTATCTATGAACGTATCATCTATTTTGCTTAAAAAGAAAACTATAGGGACAGAGATTGTAGATCTTTGACAGGAAAGAGGAATTAGAATTTACAATCATCTCATCTTTTTTGCTACATTTT
>NW_006179406.1:0-359 GCF_000334495.1 Tupaia belangeri chinensis | reverse complement strand
AGTCGAACTGTTACCTACTGCAAGTGGGTGGTGCAGCTGGGTTTCCCTGTGGTGATCTCTACTTCTAGATTTCTCTTTCCATTTGGAGCCTGGAATGTAGATATAGCATTGGTTCAATAAGAATTCTCTTCAATTCCCATCCTTTGACACAGGATGTGAACTGAGCCAACATTTGCCATGGTCCAGAAAAGCCCCTTGTTTATCTTTGTCCCTCCTACCAGATCTTTAAGTGTTCTTTTCAGGGTGGGGACACTTTTATATAGAATTTGTTCTTAAGTTTAAGAGGTCTATTGCAATTGCTTTTAGAACTCACCCAGTTTTAGTCTAAAAATATTTGGCACATACTTTTTTTTTTTTTT
>NW_006179405.1:0-359 GCF_000334495.1 Tupaia belangeri chinensis | reverse complement strand
GAGGACGAAGAGGATGAGGTTGTTGACGAGGTGAGAAGTACAGGCGGTTGGTATAAACCCCAATTTGATTAAAAAAAACTTTGGCAACCGAGCTGTGTGAAAATGGTGTGAGTGCGAGCAGTAATGACTTCCCTGTCTCTGAGGGCCTGCTAGCGGAAACCCGAGAGGATACACGCTTACTCGGGTTTCACTTTTTCTTTCTCGCACACAGTCATTGCTTTCCATGCTGATGACGTTGTGAAGTCCTGCCGCTGCCCGGCTGTCCTCACCACCTCCAGAAGCCTGCCACGATGTTGTTCAGTGGCTGTCTTTAGTTCTCAGCCTAAAGCCCCAGATCCTTAATGTACCTTCGAGGGCCT
>NW_006179404.1:0-359 GCF_000334495.1 Tupaia belangeri chinensis | reverse complement strand
ACCATATAAGGTCCAATTCACAGGTTCCAGGCATTAGACCATGGACATCTTTTGGAGGGATCATTATTCGGCCTATCATAGAAATCCATGAAGTTCTTTGCACTCAACCCATAAAAACTTTTAGGTGCGTTTAAGGCGACCAGATTTAATAATTGGATGATTTATTTATTCATTTATTCACTTCACTACTAGCTAGGCAGGATAGACCCTGCATCAAACGTGCTAAGCCTAGGGGAACAGCTGTGAGCCAGACAACCATGCTCCTGGCCTGTGGGAAGTGAATTTGAAGTTAAACACCTTTAAAGTCGTGACAGTTCACATGGCAGATGAGTGCCGAGTGGCCTATTTATAACGGGAAA
>NW_006179403.1:0-359 GCF_000334495.1 Tupaia belangeri chinensis | reverse complement strand
AACCCAAACTCAAGGAAGCATAAGGATATTAACAATGAAATAACCTGTGGTTCAATTTAATTAAAATATTTATTTTTCCCAACAGATTTGGCTGGACGTCCTCTTTGCTCCACAGTCTAAATGATTCTTCCTCCGAATGAGCGTGCTGTCTCATGATGATCTCCCTATGATTCAAAATACCTTTCCCCATCTAAGGACAGTTATGAAGCCTCATAAAATATATTCTGAGTGCCAAAAGGTCATTGTTAAGAAGTTCATTAAAAGAGTACAGGCCCCTTTGCATGATCTTATATATTATAGCAGATAGTAGTATAAAGTTCACTCATGGACAATTTTTCATATCAAACTACAGTTTTTCA
>NW_006179402.1:0-359 GCF_000334495.1 Tupaia belangeri chinensis | reverse complement strand
AACCTGCTAGTCCCCAGATACAGTTCTGATGAGTTTCTCAAGTAAAAGATAGACTTTACTGTCAAATTACTATAGATGCTGAAGAGAGAAGTGGGATCTCCTGGAAGTGCTATCTGATGGGCTGTACTATAAAACCTATTGACCACCTAGATCAAGGTTGATGTGGCTGAAGTAAACTGACCTGCCTTCTTATTCTCATGAAAATAAATTTCAGTTCCAGAAAGAAGAGAGAAGGCATCTGAAGTACATGGGATAAGAAATATATTTTACAAGTGGGAGTGAAGTTGGGTGCAGTGGTCACACAACTAGAACAGATGGGAAAGGTCCTGGTTCACATCCTGGGACTTCCCTGAGCACAC
>NW_006179401.1:0-359 GCF_000334495.1 Tupaia belangeri chinensis | reverse complement strand
GGAGAAGGGATTGCAGCGTGGCCAACTCCCTAGGGGGTGCTTTCTCCTCTGAGTCTCTGCATCTCTCTGTCTCTCTCCAGTGAGTGATTGCACCCTATTGTAAAGTAAAAAGCAAAACAGCAACAACGAAGCTTTCGCCTTAGCTCATGAACAGTGACAGCTAACACGTAGCAGCTAGACCGATACTGGCTCTTTCTGGGAGCTTCGTTTATTGTCTAAACTCCCATGAGGTGCAGGTACCATAATGTTTCCTGTTTCACGGATGACGAAACTGACTCGCAGACAGACGAAGTCACTCATTCTAATTAGCACTGAGCGGCAAAGGAGGGCTCTGCATACAGGTGGCCTGGCTCAGAATC
>NW_006179400.1:0-359 GCF_000334495.1 Tupaia belangeri chinensis | reverse complement strand
GAAATTTCTGCCTCCCACTAAACACTAAAGGGTTCTGAATAGAGTAGTATTGACCAGACTTGTATAACAGTGAAATGTTACAGTTATGTTAAACAAAATAAGGACTCAAAATTGACCATGCATGTAAGAATGTAAAACTCACTGGTGAGGACCAATCAACTGGAATGATGGTGAAGGTAGTTGGATCCCACATGATTGACTTCATGGCTTGGAAACATACTGAGCAGGTATGCGGGCCTGAAATCCCTAGTGGAGAATGAAGAAGGGACTGTGGCATGACCGTCCCCCCTAAAGGGGGGGAAGAAAATCCCCTTGATTTTTTTCCTCTTGCTCACCATTTCTCTCTCTCTCTCTCTCTC
>NW_006179399.1:0-359 GCF_000334495.1 Tupaia belangeri chinensis | reverse complement strand
CCAAGCAAAGATATTTAAAAAGCAAAATATGGCCCAACTGTGGTAGCATAGGCAGTAGGGCATCACTGCATGGTACTGGAGCCATGTGGGAAGGCCTTGGTTTGGATCCTGGGTCCACCCAAGCACACCAAGTGTTTGGTTGGAAGGCTGGGAGGGGGCTCATACCATAGTAAGACCCTATCAAGGATACCTCTCTATCGCTCTTTTTCTCATGAAAGAAATAAAACTTTAAAAGGCAAAACAGAAACAAAAACAAATAAAACCCAGCAAAATCGTACCATTTTCTGTTACCGTTGCTCCATAAAAGCAAAGAGATTTTTAAATTTATTTATTTTTTTCTTTTTTGAAAAGGTTTTTGC
>NW_006179398.1:0-359 GCF_000334495.1 Tupaia belangeri chinensis | reverse complement strand
AGAGGTCAGCCAAGGCGGCACCTTTGGGAAGGCTTCATGGAGCAGGTGGACTTCAGTGGGTCGGCCTGGGGTGGGTACAGGGACTCCGAGAGGAGGGCATTCTGGGTGAGAGGCACTGCATGGACGTTCGGGAAGACCACACCTGCCAGCAGGGGGAGAGGCTGCACGGAAAGGCTGAGGATGAGGCTGAGTGTGAATGGTGAGGGGAGATTCTGTGGAAGAGCTTCTGTCCATGTGGGGTGTGATGAAGGGTCACTGAGTCACGGGCCCTCGAGACCCCTTCTTCTCTGGAGCCCTCCCAGGCTCGGTGAGAATCTGTCCATGGCACCAAGGCCTAGCCAGACAGGGAGCACTCACTG
>NW_006179397.1:0-359 GCF_000334495.1 Tupaia belangeri chinensis | reverse complement strand
TAAACACCTATAATAAATCTGTTGAGAACTGTATATGTAATTACCACCTTCCCCAATGTTTTGCATATAGTGTTAAGGCATAGATTACATATAAAAGCCAAAAATGTATTCAGGTTTATATTCAGGACATTGGTTCAGATAAAGAGGCTGTTTTCATAAATTGTAACTTTAAAATTAAGAAGACTTTAACACAATGAGAAAGAAAATTTTAGAACATTTTTTTCCCTAAAAAATAATTGATACCACTGGGAGAGAAATTTCTTCTTAGATTTTTAAAAATCATAGAAAATAATTAAATTTACCTACTTGCACTTCTATCAAGTTCTAGTCAGAGGAATTAGGCAAGAGAAAGAAAAAAA
>NW_006179396.1:0-359 GCF_000334495.1 Tupaia belangeri chinensis | reverse complement strand
AAGTGCATGTGCCCTATAGAAAATTAAAAAGAAAAATCACTGATGAGTGAGTGAGAAAGCTGAGTGAACTGTCACACTTAATTAGAATTTCTCTCCAATATACTGGAAACTTCAAAGAGTAGGATGGGTAGTACCTTCTGGAAGGTAGTCGGTGTGAGTGAAAAAATATTCACTATTTTCCTTTCATACAATGTGACTTTTGAACTATGTTGTAATGATTTATGTGTCAACCTGACTGGACTAAGGGACACCTAGATAGCTGGTAAAAGACTATTTCTGGTATGTCTATGAGGGTGCTTCTAGAAGAGATCAGTATTTGAATCAGTAGACTGGATAAAGAAGCTATACCCTTATCTATA
>NW_006179395.1:0-359 GCF_000334495.1 Tupaia belangeri chinensis | reverse complement strand
AAAAAACTCTCTTAAAAAAATGAAATAGGCACCAGAAACTGGGTAGTAATAAGCAGAGAGGTAAAATGAGAGAGACATAAGAGTGCTAATCACATCATTTTTTTCTTAATAAACAATCACTTAATACTATTAAGTATTGAAACTTTGGGTTTAAAATGACTTCAACCTCTTCCTAGATTCCATAAACATTTTTGTTTACTTTAGCAGACCTAAATTCCATTCTTTATTTTCTTGTAATTTTGCTAGAGCTAGAGCTAGCAGGTGTCATGGTATTTAAGGTTCAGTCATGGTTCAAATCCCAGACCAGGTGACTTGTCCCAAATTCTAAGAGGATGGAGGAAAAGGGATTATGATGTGGC
>NW_006179394.1:0-359 GCF_000334495.1 Tupaia belangeri chinensis | reverse complement strand
TTCTCCTATTTCTACAACTTTAATCTCCAAAAAGTGGGTTGATTATATATGCCTCTGAAGACCCACCCAACCAGAACCCAGTAAAACTGCAGTTTTCCTTTAATGTAAGCCTATTTTATGCTAATAAATTCTTATTGGTACTAGTCATTTAAAAAGATATTCTCAACACAATTTGTGGACTCATGGGGGTAATATTAGCCAGTTAACTGGTTTCTATTCTCTGGCAGAGCTTTGAACTTGAATTGTGACAGAATCATTCAACATTGTCAGGGGGTAGTGGGTAAGGAAAGTCCAAATCTCTGCCAGTCCCAAATCCATACAGTTGTCATTCCATTCAAGAGAATTAAATCGTTTATTGA
>NW_006179393.1:0-359 GCF_000334495.1 Tupaia belangeri chinensis | reverse complement strand
GTATGCTACAACATGGATGAACTTTAAAATATTATGTTAAATGAAAGAAGCCACTTGTAAGAGATTACATTATATGTAATTCCACTATATTAAATGCCCAGAATAGGCAAACCAATAGAGACTGAAAATAGCAGTTGCCCAAGGAAAGAAAAGAGGACCTGAGTAGTAACTACAGGATGTGGGTTTTCTTTCTGGGGTGATGAAAGTGTTCTGAAATTGATGGCAATATGCTTACACACCTCTGTGACTATACTAAAAGTCATTGAATTGCAGGTGAATTGTATGGTGTGTGAATTAGATCTCAATAATCCTGTTGTCAAAAAAGGAAGAAGGATGGAAGGAAGGGAGGAAGGAAGGAA
>NW_006179392.1:0-359 GCF_000334495.1 Tupaia belangeri chinensis | reverse complement strand
CAGGGAGCATGTGGAACACTTGGTGAGTACCAGTGACTTCCCCACAAATATTACTCTTTAAAGTAGGGGCCTCTCAGTGAGGAAGTCTTTGGGGACTCACCTGGTGGTGTGTCTGGTCGTGGGTTGTGTTTGAGGTAGGATAAGCAAACACATTAAAAGTACTATCTTCTTTCAGAACTCTCCTCGGAAAAATTCTCTTGCCTCTTGGCCTCAGGTTCTTTCCCCTATCTTTGGAAAACCAAATCATTTCTTGAGTAGGGCCACAGTGAAAGAGGCCTACAGCCAGTTAACCACCTAGGTGAAGTTAACCACTTAGGCCAGAAGAGGCAAAAGAGGATTTAAAAACATTAAAAAAAAAA
>NW_006179391.1:0-359 GCF_000334495.1 Tupaia belangeri chinensis | reverse complement strand
AAAAAATAAAGCCTGTGATAAGATGATGGGGGCGGCTATTATTAAGAACTTCCTCCAGGCCAGGTGGTACCCATTTGGGCTTCTCTGCTTCTCACGCCAAACGGATCAGCCATTCCTGTGGGTTTGCCTTCCGTCTTTAACCAGGTCCCCAAATCTACACCTTCAGCCCAAATCTCACACGTTCCAGCCCCAGTATTCCAAGACCACACCACTCTCCCTTGACTGCCCCCTTCTGCGTTCCCCATCACATCCAGTGGCACTGCTATGCCCGGGCCATGAGCACCCTCTAGGGGCCCACAGTGGGAGCAGGACAAGGAGGCTGGAATGGTCCACCAGCCATAACCTCTGACCTCTGGGGG
>NW_006179390.1:0-359 GCF_000334495.1 Tupaia belangeri chinensis | reverse complement strand
ATGAATTGAAGCTAATCAACTAGAAAAGAAATTTCAGCATATTCCAGCGAGGAGTGCAGAATTTCATTCCCCAAAATCAGGTGATAAAAAATGCAAAGAGATTATAATTAAAATTGGTGCCCAGGGGACAGGTGAGACAATTGTTTATAAACGCAATTCTGTCGAAAGGCTTTGGCTAGGCCTGGCCTGTGCTTCTGATCCCTGGCATACACAGAGCTCACTTCTGAAAAAGGGCTTAGTGTATGTCAGATCGTGACTCAGGGAGAGCCGTCCTATTACAGAGGCTCTCAGGACCCCAGAGGGCACTTCTTTCCGTGAGGTTTAATTTTATTTTTATTTATTTATGTATTTATTTGGAG
>NW_006179389.1:0-359 GCF_000334495.1 Tupaia belangeri chinensis | reverse complement strand
AAAAACAAAAACAAAACAAAACAAAACAAAGGAATCCCAGCAAGCCGCATAGCCCAGTAATTAAGGAGGCCGAAGCCACATGGCCGGCTGTGGTGGCGTCTGGCGCTGGCAGCATGGAAGGCACAGCAGCCCCCTCTAGGCCCGTGTGCATGCCGGAACCCCCGCGGGATGCTGCAGCGTGACCAAGCCCCACTGCGGCGTCTCCTCCCTCTTCCTCTCTGCCTCTCTCTGGTAAGTGCATGCCATCTGACAATTAAAAACAAGGGAACGACAATAACAACAGTCCCACTCCCGAAGGGAGAGTTATGAAATAAGGAGGAGAAACTGAGAAATGGATGGGAGGCTGCGAAGGGAAACGA
>NW_006179388.1:0-359 GCF_000334495.1 Tupaia belangeri chinensis | reverse complement strand
TGAATAGGTAGTGTGAGTTTTCCAACTTTCTTCTTCTATTTCAACTTGGTTATGCTGCTCCTTTTTTACATACAAATTTTAGAATCATAATTTCAGTTGTGAATAATGATGTGCTAGACATGTGTGTACAAGTTTATGTATGGATATCTTTTCATTTCTCTTTGAAATATATGTAGGAAGAAATAGCTAGATCAAATGGTAACCATTTACCTCTTGAGGAAATACCAGACTATTTTCAATGTAGTGCATCATTTTATAATCCTCTCAGAAAGACCTGACAGTTTTGATTCTGCTTCACCTTAACTACCAATTGTAATTTGTTTGGTTTTTCATTATAGCCATTATGGTTCATGTGATGC
>NW_006179387.1:0-359 GCF_000334495.1 Tupaia belangeri chinensis | reverse complement strand
TTTTTTTTTAATTGTCCAGTATACTCTCTTACAAAATCCTTCAACTTATGTTTTCTCATAAAAGGAAGGGACAGCCATGTCGCTTGAAAACATGATGTTATTCAGCCTGCTTTCATGGCCCCTGGAACTGCAGCAAACTTGTCTCAAGATCCTGCTGTCCCCAGCTGGTGTTTGCTCACAGGAGTCTATTCTCCCACGGTTCTCCTTTCCAAGTTCAGGCTTTATGGCTCAGCTAAAGAAAAACGCCACCACTCTGGGAAAGCAGTGACATTTCCGTTTTCTATTTATTTCTGTTTAATAGGTGGCTGATACTTCTAACGTGAACAAGACCCTGGAGCATGACGAGGACCGTGTTTGAT
>NW_006179386.1:0-359 GCF_000334495.1 Tupaia belangeri chinensis | reverse complement strand
ATCTATGGTGTTAGAACCAAACAGATCAGAGACAGGGTTATCCAAGGATGTTGTGGAAAAGAACCCTGAGCCAAAGGTCCCAGCATCACCAATTCCAATTGCCCCATTGGTGTGGGGATATAAGTGAAGAATATTTACCAGGACATTACATATCATCACAGTGTCATCTCTTTGAACAACTTGCTTATCCAACACTCCAAAAGAAATGAACAATTTTCAGAACCCAGAACAAGAGTTCTCTGCAAGATCCAGTGGGAGATAGAAACTGAGTTGGCCTATGTTCCTTATCACAAGAGCACAATAAAAACTTTGTTACCATTTCCTCACCTCTCAGGATAAAACAACAATCACTAATCAAT
>NW_006179385.1:0-359 GCF_000334495.1 Tupaia belangeri chinensis | reverse complement strand
TGGTCCTTTGGTAGGTTTCAAGGAAAAGCGTCACTCACTGTCCCATTTCAAACATGCAGCCGTGTTGAACAATCCAACGCTCACAGACCAGATGGGGGCCATGTGGCCCACCTTTGTCCCCACTTTATCTCTGTCCATCAGGGCAGTAATGACTCTCCAGTCCAGAGGTGTGTTCACGGATCAGATATCCTGGGGACCGAGAACAGAGGGTGGGCTGCTCAGCGTGGCTGGAGGAAGCTGCCAGAGACAAATACACACTTTCTGCCAGGAAGCCGCCTGGTCGGTACCCGCCTCCTGTAGCCCTGGGAAAGGTTGCCTGTGGGCCAGCTGCCCGTGGAAGCAGAGGTGACTCAGGGCCG
>NW_006179384.1:0-359 GCF_000334495.1 Tupaia belangeri chinensis | reverse complement strand
AAGCCCAATTACAGAGAGGACAGATCACGAACAGCCCGGAGGCAGACGGGCACTGCAAGGTGGGCGGGAGGCAGAGGGCTCAGTAAAAAAGATGGTCACTGCAAAGTTTTACCCAGAGGTCAAGGGCTGACCGGATCAGGTTGGTTGGTTTTAAACTAAGCCCCTGGAAAATGGGTGTGCATGGGGACCAACAAGAGGGCGGACAGATTGGCGAGTTTTGTGTTGGCTCAGCTCAGAGACTGGACTAGCGATGGGAGCGGGAGGAGAGAGGATGCTTCATGGAGAGTCCCTGCTTGCCCAGGGAGGAGTGTGTGTGAAGCCGGTGCCATGGGCCATGGTTCTATGCTCCTGAAAAGATT
>NW_006179383.1:0-359 GCF_000334495.1 Tupaia belangeri chinensis | reverse complement strand
TGTGTGTGTGTGTGTGTGTGTGATAACCTTTAGAGATAAGAAAGAACCAGATGTCTATGTGCATGGTATACTTCACTTGTGAGGGGCTTGGGTTGGCTGAGCTAGAGCCCAAGTGAAACTTTTTTGCCAAAGCCATCACCAGGCTCTTTATTAAGGAAGCACCCACCTCCACCAAAGCAGACAGCTCTATGTGTCAGTACTTAGCATAATAAAGGCAAAGCCTCATAAAATGACAGGGCCTTAGTATCTTTCTGGATAGCACCCTGACTTCTTTTGAATGAATGCTATTAGCACTCCTTTCAGATAGCCTTTAGGAAGATTGCTGACTTTCAAGAATGAATGACTAGGTTGGGACCAGC
>NW_006179382.1:0-359 GCF_000334495.1 Tupaia belangeri chinensis | reverse complement strand
CGGCGCCGCCGCCTCCTCCTGCGGTCCCCGCCCGGAGCTGTGCGTGCCTGTACCCGCGTGGTCCACGCCGACCCGGCTGGGGGTCCACACTGCAGCCGCTCTGAGGGACGGACCTGTCCCGAGCAGCACGGCGCTCTGACCACGGAGCGGCCCGGCGTGCAGTTCTGAGGGCGCCGTCTCGCTCTTGGCGATACTGGCGTTCACCCTCCGGTCCTAAATCCAGGCAACGCCAGCGCCCACGGTCTCGCCCACCTCCCGGACACGCGTCCCCTTGGAGCCGCTCGCCCGCGACTGACCGAGACCGCACTCCGCACGCCCTCCCTTCTCTGGGCTTCTCTGCACGTGCACTCACCTCCTCT
>NW_006179381.1:0-359 GCF_000334495.1 Tupaia belangeri chinensis | reverse complement strand
GGCCTCACGCAATCATCTCCGCATTGTCCTCAACACGGAAAGCGGGAACAATCCGAGAGTCCAAGAACAAGGGACTGGTTACGAAATCAGAGCCACTGGCTCCTCGGCTGCCTTGAGGACGCTAGTTATGAAGCTTAGGCACCGATGAGTAGTCACTCTTCCACGTGGTGGTTCTCGTCGTAGACGTGCAGTGACAGTCTTGCACAGGAGAGAGAAGGGAACCTGGACAGAATAAACAGAGAGACTGTGAAGTGATCTTGCATTTTTTGTTTGAGCAATAACATGTGGAAGAAACACAAAGAATAAGCCACCATACATATTGCACATATGCTGGTCTCTGTCACACACACACACGCACA
>NW_006179380.1:0-359 GCF_000334495.1 Tupaia belangeri chinensis | reverse complement strand
ACCTCTGAGACGCTGGCTTTGAATCCCGGCTCCGCCATTCATTACTGATGGAACTTGGGGCAGGTTTTTGGCCTTCTCCACCCTGGATTCCCCATGTGTAAGATCGTAACAGAATACCAGTACTCTGCCTTGACAGGGACTGACGTGCGCCCCCTGGAGCCCATATTGCAGGCACGACAAGAAATGTTGATTTCCATTCTGTACTATTGATTTCAATTCACTCTTTAAAAATACTCTCTGCTAGTCAACTATTATTGTTGCTGGTATATTTTTTTCAGGCACATTTTGTTTATTTTTTCAAACTTGGATTAAAGTTTTAAAAAGAAAGAAAATAGGGACCAGCAGATGGGATAATGGTT
>NW_006179379.1:0-359 GCF_000334495.1 Tupaia belangeri chinensis | reverse complement strand
AAAAAAACATGTCTGTTGAGTCTTGAAGCAACAAAGTTATTACATGGTTAACTAGCAAAGAGGCTGGTTCAAGTGTTACAGCTGTTATCTCAGACCTGCATCTAGTATAAAAAGGCTGAGTCTTTTATAACACAAGATGTTTGTCAGTCTCCGATTGGTTAATTAGGTGCTGAGGGAAGGGCCAGTCTCAGATTGCTTAGTACTAGAGGAATGAGGTTGTTTAGTAGTCCATGATTGATGTTAGGATATGGGGTGATACTGTTTTCCAGTCCTAGATTAGTTGGTGCTAAGAGATAGCACACATCATGCTTGTGATCTCATTCTGTACAAACAGGTCCTGTTCTTTTCATTCCATTGCC
>NW_006179378.1:0-359 GCF_000334495.1 Tupaia belangeri chinensis | reverse complement strand
TGCACATGTTCCTGGTATGAGTTTCAAGCCATGGGGACTGAGACTCAAACTGCAATTAGCCACGTGGGAGTTTAACACCACAATCAGTACGCCAGCTCCTGGTTCCAACAATAAATTAAAAGGCATTTAATAAGCATTTCTCATGAACCTCGCAAATGATGAACATATTGCAAATGATTTTTCATGTATGCCTCACAAGCATCCTGTATGGTAAATATTTCTTTTAAAAATTGCTAAAATTGAGAGCCCTGGCATCAAGGGAGTGAGTGGACGCTGCCGTTGCCGCCGGACTGGTCCTGGTCCGTGTGGCCGCCGGGGCAGGGCAGTGGAGCAAACATGAATGTCGGAGTTGCCCATAG
>NW_006179377.1:0-359 GCF_000334495.1 Tupaia belangeri chinensis | reverse complement strand
TGAAGAGCTTTTTCCGAGACGATCACTAGGAGCTAGCAGGTGTCCATGGCCAACATGCCGTGCACACAGTGAGCCTTTCCTGACAGGGCTGGAGGAGCAGATGAGTGGAACAGGGAATCCTGTGACCACCCCAGGAGGTTTCTAAAGCCCATGTGAAGCCACTGGGGGAAGAACCCAAGTGTTCTGAATTATAGTTCATACAATTACATATAGCTGTTGAAAAATTATACCCATAGCATGTCGATTCATTGACCAGTTCACACAAAGGAATGTTTTCTATGGTGCTTCATCTTGTCTTGGTCAACATTTAAAAACTATGAAGCCCCTGGGCCAGCAGGTGGTATAAAGGTTAAGGCACT
>NW_006179376.1:0-359 GCF_000334495.1 Tupaia belangeri chinensis | reverse complement strand
TCCCTTAGCAACAGCACTTACAAATGAAGAAGTCTCTCCAGAATACTTTGGAGCCATTCTAGACAAGAAAGTTTGACTCTATGTTGTTTAGAAGAAGCTACAGCTCTGAATTTGTTTAAAACAGTATTTCTAGGATTTGTTCCTCTGGCAAATCTATTTTTCTGATACATAGAGCAGATACATAGCTCTGAGCTAGGGAAATGATTCTCTCACTTTATAGTAATAGTGGAGCCTGAAGTGCTGGATCCAGGCTGGCTATTACAGCGTCAGTAGGGGGTGGGATCAGCTGATAGAGGGGACCATGGGCTCGGGAGGTAGTCGGCTGAGAAGGAGCAAGTCAGAATCCTTGCCCTCTAAGA
>NW_006179375.1:0-359 GCF_000334495.1 Tupaia belangeri chinensis | reverse complement strand
GCTTTTGCCTTCATGGACTCCTTTCCTGAATTTAAGAAAAAGTATATTAAAAAGTATGTTTTATAGCAACATTGGTATACAGATGAGTATATTAACTATTAAGCATTTTGTGAATCTAAATTTCTATTTTTCTCTTCTGATTTTAAACAAAATTCAAACATTTCTGTGGGCTAATGAAAGTATTACGGGCCCTGGGCCGTGTGCCTCCCGGGGCTAAGGAAGGCGTCCACCCTCCTGCACGGGCTTCTGGCTCCCACCACCAACTGGGCTGCTCGACAATATTTGAGATTTATGGGCGAGGCATTTTGTCTTCGCTTTCCTTTAGCAGTTTTATTGAGATATAATTCACACGCCATACA
>NW_006179374.1:0-359 GCF_000334495.1 Tupaia belangeri chinensis | reverse complement strand
TAAGTATATTACAAGGACTATCATTTTATGAGATAATTTTCTAATCAACCTGCAAGTGGTATTAGGATGATGATGATAGTGAAGTAGAGGACTGAGGCTACTTGGCCGATAATAATAAATGGGTGTTCAACAGGTTGACCCCCGATTCAGGTTAGTGTAAGCAGGTCAGCTACGGGGATTCAAAATAGGCATTGGCTAATAGGTCGGAAAGTTGTGCTACGCTGTTTAGATGTATGAAGGAATGGAACAAAGGCAAGGATTAGAATAGATATTACTAGTGCTAGAACCCCTCCTAGTTTACTTGGGATAGATCGAAGAATTGCATACATACGCAAATAGGAAGTATCATTCTGGTTTGA
>NW_006179373.1:0-359 GCF_000334495.1 Tupaia belangeri chinensis | reverse complement strand
AACCATTATGCCAACTGCTGGTCCCTTAAAGTGGATAGTTTTAACTAGGTTTTTTTGTTTTGCCCTTTGCTCGATTGTCTTTATGAGCAGGGAGCATGGATGTGATGGTTTGAACGCCAGCAGCCATAATGTGAACATCAAGAAAAGGCTCACACCCTCCAGATAGCAGAATGAAGATTCAGAATGAAGTAGTTTCTAATAACATCAATTGCGTAACTTCTTGTTATGGGAGAGAAACATAATCATTTTATGATCATTTCAGTCATTATATAAACCACTTGCTGTGAGATTCTGTTAAATGTAGCCAAACACAATTTTAAAATTACACAGTTATGTAAGATAAGGAATAAATAGCTAAG
>NW_006179372.1:0-359 GCF_000334495.1 Tupaia belangeri chinensis | reverse complement strand
ACATAGCCATTATGCCAACTGCTGGTCTGGCTTTTTTTTTTTTTTAAATGGCAAGTCTCCACACGTTTTGGTTTGCTTTTAACAGCAAGTGTACTAGCTGTATGCGTATACATCGTATACGTTGGGATTCTCCAACCTCCGCCGTGGATTGCTATTGGTCTTTATTGTTACATGTAATAATAATAAAATTAAAGTGCACAATAAATGGAACACACTTGAATCATCCGGAAACCATCCCCTTTGGCCCCCAGTCTGTGGAAAAATTGTCTCCCATGACATGATTCCTGGTGCAAAAGGGTTGGGACTGCTCTTACGCAACTGCAGCAAGGAAGCAATAGGATTCAAGTACGACCTCATCC
>NW_006179371.1:0-359 GCF_000334495.1 Tupaia belangeri chinensis | reverse complement strand
GATTTGTGAGGATGTCCTGCTGAGGTTTTCATGCTCACTAAGATTTCTGAGACTGTGGCCCTGAAGCACTAGAGAATGCATGCTGTCTTACTCTGAAGGTTGCTGCAGCTGAGGGGGGAGTGCTGATGGGACTTGGACTGGCTTTCTTGGATCCATTTGCCCTCTGTAATACAGATCAGAATGGAAATGCTGCCCAGTACCAGACATTTTTTCATCATCGTCCTTGACACTGTGTTCTAGCTTTCTGAGGGAGGTGGTTTGAGGTTCTTTTGTTGTCCCTTTCCCCCCCAGCTCCTCAACCACAACAGTCTATTCTGAGTGAACCCCTTTAATATCTGCATTCAAAAATGTTCCACTGT
>NW_006179370.1:0-358 GCF_000334495.1 Tupaia belangeri chinensis | reverse complement strand
TATTGTAAATGGGATTGCTTTCTCCAATTTTACCTCAGTCTGTTCATTGTTGGTATTCAAAAATGCTATAGATTTTTTGTATTTATTTTATATTCTGCCACTCTACTGGATTTATTTAGCACTTTGAGGAGTTTCTTTTTTGTGTGTGAATTATTTTGGATGTTCTTTGTGTATAGTCATCTCATCTGCAAATAGGGACACTTTTACTTCTTCCTTTCCTGTTTGAATACTGTCTACTTACATTGACTAGGACTTACATTGACTAGGACATTACTACTTCCTTTTCTGTTTGAATATTGTCTACTTACATTGACTAGGACTCCTGTTACTATATTGAAAAAAAAATGGAGAAAGTGGA
>NW_006179369.1:0-358 GCF_000334495.1 Tupaia belangeri chinensis | reverse complement strand
CAGCCACCCTAACCTCCACACCACCTGCTGGGTCCACTTTTATTATCTTTTACCAATAATTATACTGTAATTTCTACTTTACATGTAACATTTGTGCATATTTACAGGGTACACAGTGGTTTTTCAAAACATGTACAAAGAGTAACAATTAAATAGGGCAATATTATATCTACTATCTCCTAAATTTATCATCATTTTATATTGTGCACATTCAGATTCTGCTCTGCTGGTTATTTTAAAATATCTATTGAATTATCAACAATTTTCTCCACTGTGCTATGCTATTCCATAACCTATTCCTCCCATTTTCATGTACTGCAGGGCCGGAGAAGACATTACTTTTAGAAATGGGTGGGAG
>NW_006179368.1:0-358 GCF_000334495.1 Tupaia belangeri chinensis | reverse complement strand
CAGAACTCCTGGTTTACGTCTGGGCTCAGCTCCTGACCGCTGTGACCTGAGCACATCATAACGTCCCTGGAACCGTAGGATGGCGACGGCAGGTCCTCTCAAGCATGCTGTGACGAGTGTGTGAGAGTCGCACGGTGTGTGTGGAGCAGCGACCGGTACCTGGCGAGAGCCTCGGCAGTCTCTGCTAGGACACGAGCCATGCGCTATTGTCCTATGGAAAGTGCAGCGTGAGCCCTGACTTTGGATCCAGGGCCCTGGTGCCAGGCTTCCTTGGCTTGGGCACTGGGATCCACACGGGAAAGCAGGGGCTCCCCTGGCGAGGCCGTCAGAGGTACGTCTCGGCACGTGTAACCAGTCG
>NW_006179367.1:0-358 GCF_000334495.1 Tupaia belangeri chinensis | reverse complement strand
TCATCCTCCCATACAGTCTCTGCTGTCTGTGCTTGTCCTCCCTACAGTTATCATTTCAAATCTTTCTATTTGTGCCAGAGTAAAGACATAGGGTATATACTGAATGGAGACATACCATGTTTTCATAGTCTGGCTTATCCACTTAGCTCTAATCTTCTAGATTCATCCACTTTGTATCAATTGACAGTCTCACTGCTCTTTATAGCTTAGTAATGTTCCATAGTGTATATATGCCATATGTTTTAAATCTAGTCATCAGTTCTTGGGTACTTAAGTTGATTCCATGTCTCAGCAATAGTGAATAATAATGTAATAAACATGGGTGTTCAAGTGTCTTTCCAATTTAGTGTTTTCCTAT
>NW_006179366.1:0-358 GCF_000334495.1 Tupaia belangeri chinensis | reverse complement strand
AAGAAATTAATAAATAAGCTTTAAAAAAGAAAAAGGCAGAAAAAAACTAAAAGAAAGAACACTTTTAAAATGTTTTTATTTAAGACATGGACAAATATTATTTATAATGAGAAAAATATTAGATCTTACTTGAGAAAATTCTAATTAAGTTCTCTGAGGAAATAATTGAATCATAGATGGCAAAAGTTGGAAATGATGTTTGCATAGATAAAGAATTGAGAAAGTGTGCAATGACTTGCTCAGAGTAAAAGTTCTAGTCATGTTTTAAGCTGTGCTGAAAACACAAGTTTTATGATTCTCAATTTAGATATGATTCTGCTGTTCCTCGCTGATGTTCTGATATATTAAGCATGCTGAT
>NW_006179365.1:0-358 GCF_000334495.1 Tupaia belangeri chinensis | reverse complement strand
TTGACTGAAGGAAACAAATACTTTATATTAGCCAGCTCTCTGACCTTCCAGAAGGAAGATATTCAACTGCAGCCAACTAGAGTTACTGTGTCCTACTTAAGATTGAGCAGAGACCAAGAAGCTCGTGTGATGTTCCTAATTCAGGATTCTGGATCATAAATGACTGAGACAGGCTCTCTGGGAGTCTTCTGCTTACCTTGCTTACTTTGCTTTGGGGTTGCTGTCCTTGCTTTACAACAGCATCCTTACTCCAGCAGGATGTTCCTCTTCTTGCCACGTAGAGGTGTGGCCAGGCAGGGAACTCTGGAGGGCTGCATGGCATATAGTGCTTCAGTAATACTGTCAGCTTAGAGCTGCC
>NW_006179364.1:0-358 GCF_000334495.1 Tupaia belangeri chinensis | reverse complement strand
AAAAAAAAAAAAAAAAAAAAGAGCAGATCTAGTTAGAAATTTATACCTGCTGTAATGAGGTTAGAGGGGCATAAACACTATTTAAAACCTACCACAGTAAGAATGCTACTTAGGACAACAAACTGAACACCAGCTTGGCAGTTTCTTACACAGTTGGGTGTGCGCTTGTTTTATCTACCCAAGGGAAGCTTATGTTTATGCAAAAACCTGAGCACAGTAGTTTATAGCAATTTTATCTATAAACATGAGCTGGAAACAATGTCCCTCCGTTGGAAAATGGATAAACATTCTGTTGTATGGTACTCAGCAACAAAAACAAACTATTGAGATACATAACACATGGGAAGCTTTTTTTTTT
>NW_006179363.1:0-358 GCF_000334495.1 Tupaia belangeri chinensis | reverse complement strand
GACTCCGAGACCAGCGTCAGCACCTCGTGGCAGACCGCGGCTTCGGAGACGGTGCAGGCGCCCAGTCCAGAGGGCAGCTGCTGCTGCTGTCCAACCTGCACCCCAGCGTGTCCGACAGGGATATCCAGATGCTCTTTAGCGAATTCGGAGCGCTGCAGAAGCAGGCGGCGGTGCACTACGATGGCTCTGGCCACAGCTTGGGCACAGCCACCGTGCACTTCCAGCAGAAAGCCGACGCCCTGAAGGCACTGAGAGAGTACAACGGTGTCCCTTTGGATGGCCGACCCTTGATAATCCAGCTGGTCACCTCGCCCGGGGATACGCCGAGGAGACCCATCTCCAGTGGGAACGGAGGCAG
>NW_006179362.1:0-358 GCF_000334495.1 Tupaia belangeri chinensis | reverse complement strand
ATACTTTCTTATATATGGATACATATAATGTACTGTATACTTTACATGCATATGTGCACATACACATATTTTACATATAAGAACAATTATAATAGCAATGTAAGAATATACCTATAACCACTGAGAATAAGGTTTTTTTCCCTTCATTTTTTGCCATTTTTGTTCACCTTTTATGAAATACCTACACAATAATTTTCTTTATTGTTTTCCTATATGTTTGGCTATTTTATCCTCGTGGATTTTTGGAGATTTTATTTTTACATTCCAAATATTAATATTTTCCTACTACCTAGGTAGCAAATATTCCTACATTTCTATTTTAATATTTTTATATATTTTTACTATTATTCATACATTA
>NW_006179361.1:0-358 GCF_000334495.1 Tupaia belangeri chinensis | reverse complement strand
CTTCTTATTTATTGTGTACCCTGGGGACAATATCTGAGGTTGTGTAAATATCCTGTTATTCTTCTCATATTTTCATCCACTAGTTTTAGCCTCCATTGATTCCTGCCAAATGACAATGTTCTAATTCCACCATTCCTTCTACACCTATTAGCTGGCATTCTACTGTAGGGAATACATTTCTCTTCTCCCTCACTTATTTGTGAATATGGACTCATTTTATTCAACGGGTTAATATCCTTCGCTCAGTGAAATCCTTCTTCATGTGACTCCCAACAGGTCAAGTTTGTGGAAGTGCGGGAACTTTCTGTGTTTCCTTGTTCCGAGTGAGCAGACCGAGAGCGCAGTCTGCCTTCCCCGA
>NW_006179360.1:0-358 GCF_000334495.1 Tupaia belangeri chinensis | reverse complement strand
TAAATAAAAACATAACTAAAATGTAAACATATGGTAAGGAATAATGTAAGGCCAAGTTAAAGTAAGCAGCTGTCTCTATGGTAGGTTGGTAAACGTACTGTGGTTTCCATTAGCCCCAATGATCAAATGTTAGCTATGTATTGTTCTATTCTGAAATAATAACAGATAAAAAGTCGACACTGAAGATATGGTAGGTTCTCTTCTAAGCATGCCTCACGCATCCTCTTGTTAAATCATTGTAACAATTCTTCTGAGGATGTTGTGATTTTAATCTCCATTTTATAGACATGGAAATGAGCTAAGTTGAGTAACTTGGACAAGGTTACACAGTCAGTTACGGGGAGATCCAGGATGGATA
>NW_006179359.1:0-358 GCF_000334495.1 Tupaia belangeri chinensis | reverse complement strand
TTATCAATAGTCAGCCTAGAAAAGACTGGCCTCAATGACAGATGGAAAGGTGGATCTAAAAAAGTAAAGCATTATGAGAAACTAGAAGCAGTAGATAACAATTTTAAGAATTTTGCTACTGTTGTAAGCTTTGTTTTACATACACATACATCTAATGATATTCAATAGCTTGAAATTTGAAGAGAAACTAAATTTTAGCATTTCAAATAAAGGTTTCCTCTTCTCAATATTGATTTAGAAAAATGTGAATAAGACAAATCAACAAATGTTTTTAATATACTACACAACTAATGTTCTTCAGTGTTCTAAAGTGATAACAAGTGAAGAAATAAAAGCATCACACCTTTCTGTTAAAAGA
>NW_006179358.1:0-358 GCF_000334495.1 Tupaia belangeri chinensis | reverse complement strand
ATAGCAAAAACCTCTCCAAAAAAGAAGAAGAGAAAAAGAAATCCCTGGACAAGGGTCAGCCATGTGACATGGGGGTAATGTCCCACTCCACGATGCTGGAACCATAGGGGAGGTCCCAGGTTTGGGTCCTGAGACCTCCCTGTTCATGCTGGGCATGGCTGAGACAGGGAGTGGATGAAGACCCTGTTACAGGGGTGCTTCCCCATCTCTCCCTTTCTGACAGTCTCTAATAGAAGAAAAATAAGCGTTGGAAAAAAGTACTGAAGGCCTAGCCAGTGGCATGGTGGTTAAGGCGACAGGGCCGACTGTGCAGCTTGCGTCTCAGACCCAATGGCGAGAAAAACATGCCGGGTGTGTT
>NW_006179357.1:0-358 GCF_000334495.1 Tupaia belangeri chinensis | reverse complement strand
CCTCTGTTGCTCTCAGGATTATGTTCAGACTCGGCCTCGTACTCAGAGACCTTCACGTACATCGTCAGCCTGCCTTTCCGCCCTCTAGCAGCCTCCTTCATTTTAGTTATTCTTAGCTGTTTTATTTCCCTTTCCCCAAATAGGCCTTGTTTCCTATTTCTGCACACAGGCAGGGCTGGTGCTATCTCTAGCTCTCCTTAGCTAGCCACAGCCTATGTATTACTAGAGGTTCTGCTTTAATCCTGTTCTTTTCTGAGTTTTTCTCCTCCATCCTTTAAACATCAGTACAAATATTATTTAGTGCTAGCTTGGCGATAAATAATAATGTATTAGAAATGATTCGTGATTTCTGTTGTAG
>NW_006179356.1:0-358 GCF_000334495.1 Tupaia belangeri chinensis | reverse complement strand
CAGTCAGCCATGTGGGAGTCCAGCACCTAAAACAATACGCCACCTGCTGGCCCCTTGGCAAATTTCTTAAAGTCCTTAGTTACCTCAGACTTACTATCTGAATATTGGAAATGTTAGAGCCAGCTTCTTGTCCAGCAGTGGTGGTGTACAGGGTCTCAGGTTGAAGTCCCCATTGTGCAGGTTCTGTTAGGTGTGAGCAGCCCTCCATCGGAGAAGCAGGCTCACTGACTTCCCTGCTTAGGGGACAGAGATGCTACGGCCAGCCTTTCAGTCAAGGGTTTTCTGAGGACTCCTTTCCTGTGGTCAGCACAGGAATTCAAATGCTGGCCCACAGAATTAGCCTGTAACACTATTTTTG
>NW_006179355.1:0-358 GCF_000334495.1 Tupaia belangeri chinensis | reverse complement strand
CAAGACAGGACATGGTTTTTGTTTTCTTTTGTTGTTGTCTGTCTTAAATGCACCTACAAAACCAAGGCTTCATTTCTTCCTGTGTCTTGTCTGAGCACAGAGCTTCCGTCTGCATCCTTGACCATCCAGGGAGGAATTCAGACTCCCATATGGAGACAGTCTTCTGAGAGCTCCCATCCTGGTGACTCTGAGAGCCCAGCAGGTACTGCAGAAAAAGTTAACGCAGAACGGAAGCTGAGGATGTTTGCCTGAGGTAACTTCAGAGGCAAGGCAACCTAACTCAGAGCCAAGAGATCACTGTGCACTGTGTTTATTTGGGTGATTAATTTGTAAGTATGTATGTGTGTGTGTGTGTGTG
>NW_006179354.1:0-358 GCF_000334495.1 Tupaia belangeri chinensis | reverse complement strand
AAAATGCGTCACGACTTTTCCAACAACCTAATAAATGTTGCATGCAACATACTTACTCTAAGAACTTATTTGTCATTTGCCTTAAATTTAAATCTAACTGGACCCCTGCTCGAATACCCACTGAGATTATTACTACAGATGAAGATGTTAAAATTACGTTCATCAGTTAAAACTCAAGAATCGATTTCTGATGCAAACCCACGGAGATCACCGTGCCCTAGAACAAGGGGGAGATCAAAGGCAAAGGTGAAAGTCGTAGTCTGCAGTGAGTGGGGGTGGGCACGCAGGGGTCAGGTGACGAGGGTGCACTGGATGACTCATCCTCTTGGGGACTTGGCCACAGCAGGCAGGAAGCTGG
>NW_006179353.1:0-358 GCF_000334495.1 Tupaia belangeri chinensis | reverse complement strand
AAAAAAAAAATCAGTGCTTGAGTTTAAAGTCCTAGAATTGACAGGAAACCAAAACCAGCATTAGCAGATCACCCTCCAAAAGCAAGGTCACTATTATCATTGAGATGCACCAGGATTTCCTCCAGATTTGTTTTTTAAATGGGAGGAAGCAGAATGCTGTTATATGAGAATTAATAATACCAAGGACAGATGATGGCGTGACAAAAATGCAGCAATCTGGGGTGCTTGGGTACACCTGGGAAAGCAGTGGGTTTATACCCTGAGACCTCCCTACCTGTACCCGTGATCTAGGCTAGCTGAGGATGGGGGTCAGCTGCAGTGTGAAGACCCTTTTTGCAGGGGTGTGGGGAGGGTGTCT
>NW_006179352.1:0-358 GCF_000334495.1 Tupaia belangeri chinensis | reverse complement strand
TTTTTTCTTCTCTAAATCCATCACTTTCCCAACTGCCTTTCAGTGAAACTTTAGACTTGTACTTGTGTCCTTCCTCCTCAGTATTCCGATGAGATGCAGTAGCAAAATTTTTACCCTGATCTGCAAGGACTGACTTTCTGAACTGCCTATAATCCTCTGTTTCCTCTGTGTCATCCCCTTCTGAATCATTAAACTTTTGTTTTCCGGACTCTTTATCACTGAAGTAATCTAGAGGTTCCTGATCTTCCCATTCTCCTTCTGCCCTGCCTTTCTCTGATCCTTTTTCCTTTGGAGTCTCTTTATCCCTGGTACTTCTCCTCTCAAGCAGGAATACTCTAGACTCTTCATCTGTGAACCT
>NW_006179351.1:0-358 GCF_000334495.1 Tupaia belangeri chinensis | reverse complement strand
AAGTTAGTGGAAAAATGAAATTAAAGTATGACCTGATATTGGTCCAAAAAAAGTTTTAAAATCCACTCATAGTTTTTTCACAGTATACATTTTTCATGAACTTTTTAAAGGCCCCTTGCATTTCTGTGGTAATTGTGTCTCTACTAGAATGAAAGCTTTAGAAGAGCAATGGCTTTGTCTATTTTATTCACTGCATATCTCCAGCATGTAGCTAATTTCCTAGAACATCAGCACACTACAAACATTTTAACAAATAAATGAATGCATTATAACTACCCTTTTGTGAAATAATTGTTTTCGAGCATTAAATCACATACCTGATTGAGTGTAGTGCATCCGAACATTTCAAGAAAAAAAA
>NW_006179350.1:0-358 GCF_000334495.1 Tupaia belangeri chinensis | reverse complement strand
AGTTGGCCATGTGGGATCCTGCCCCCTTAACTACTAGGGTATGGGGCTGGCCCCCAGACTTCCTCTTGAAAGATGATTATTTTTAAAATGTTTTCAGTCTTCTCCCAAGTATTCCATGTATAAAGATAAATGTATACATGTGTGTTTTTGTTTAAAACACATGTAAGTGGGAACATACAGTATGTGCACGTTCTATTCTTTGCTTTTAATGCTTTCTTTACTCTCTCAATGATCACTCCATTCCATTAATGCCCTTCTCGCAGCACTTACGGGGGCTGGGGATGTCAAGCACTCCCAAGTGTCTACACATTTTCAAATAAGAATAAAACCATCTCTAGAGCAAGTCTGTGGCACAGCG
>NW_006179349.1:0-358 GCF_000334495.1 Tupaia belangeri chinensis | reverse complement strand
ATATATATATATGAAACAGAGATCTATGTATATATAGAGAGATAATGCTAATCAGCTATTTAAAAGAATAAAATTCTGTCATTTGAGTTAAAATTGGGTCTAGGGGACATTATGTTAATGAAATAAGAAAAGCACAAAAAGGGCAAAAAACACATTCTCACATGTAGAAATTTACAAAATGACCTCATAAATGTAGGGAGTTAAAGAATGACTGCTATAGGCTGGCAAGAATAGGGAGGAGGGGGGATAAAGTGATGTTGGTTAATGAAAACAAAACTACAGATAGGAAAAAGGAAAAAATTCTAGTGTTTTAAAATACAGCAGGGTTGGGACCCAGCAGTTGGCGTAATGGCTATGT
>NW_006179348.1:0-358 GCF_000334495.1 Tupaia belangeri chinensis | reverse complement strand
AGCAAAAATCTCTCTCTAAAAAAAATAAAATGAGATGAAAAAATTGGCCTAAGAGGTGAGGGAGAGCATTTCCGAGCTTGCTATGCGCTGGGTGGCTCCAACTCACCGTGCCTCACTTCCCTCTTCTGTGAAGTGATGCGGGCGTTTGCTGGCCGTCGGGGTTTTGTGAGAATGAATAATAATGGAAAATGCAGAGTCGTACGTGGACACGGCAAAGCCCGTCAAGTGCAGAGATGCGGATACCCGTGTTCGTTCCCGTGTTACCTACCTTCCCCATCACCGCAACGCCACACACCTCGTATGTGACCCGTGTCCTTGAGCGTGCTCCTTCCGCTCCAGGATCCCAGCCAGGGGACCG
>NW_006179347.1:0-358 GCF_000334495.1 Tupaia belangeri chinensis | reverse complement strand
ATCACTATTTTCAAAAGGCCCCCATATATGGGTATTATTCCATGAAGGTCAGAGTTGATTCACATGACTTGTAATAGTAGCCACATGACTGTCTCTGTGACTTATTCCCCTCTGCGTGTTTGTTATGAATTATGTGTACATTTGTAAGGCAACATTTATAGGGAAGTATTAAGAGCACACAGACATTCAAACTGGACCACCTGGGTTCAAATCTCAGTCATGTTATTTACTAGCTGTGTGACCCCAAGAAGGTAACTTCACTTCTCTGACTTCTTTTGCATCTGGAAAAGGGGAGTGACAGTAGGATAATAGTATTTTCCTCACAGGACTGTTAAATAGGTTAAATAAGTTAACAAGT
>NW_006179346.1:0-358 GCF_000334495.1 Tupaia belangeri chinensis | reverse complement strand
TTTTTTAAACTGGTAATGATTATTTGTTATAACCATGTAGGAAAAACTTGCCTCAGAAGGAAAACTCATATACAGGAAAACAGAGATGGAGGGAGATTAGTCTTATTCAAGATTGAGACTCAGCATCCAGTCATCCCTAAAGCTAGTTCCACCCTGAGCCTTTCTGTTACCTAAGCCAGTAAATTGCTTTTTCTTTTTGCTTAAGCTGATTTGAGTAGAGTTCAATCACCTAAATCTAAATACATTCTTATTGGGGGCCCTGTTGCCTAGTGGCTAAGGCAGCTGGATTTCACTTGGTCTGCCACAGTTTGAATCCTAGCCATGTTGGCTGGGCGCATGTGCATGCATGCCCCAAATC
>NW_006179345.1:0-358 GCF_000334495.1 Tupaia belangeri chinensis | reverse complement strand
TCATTCTTTGAGTATGCTATCAAGATATCCAAATTAGTAGATTTTGTGGCTCCAGATTTAAAATCCAAATGGATCATTGAAAACTACAAGATAAGCTCACACATCCTTTTTTTGAGTTGTACAAATTTGCTCTATCATAAAAATCTATATATAATTATGTACTGTTTTGGAGTTAAAAAGCGAATCCATTTTATAAATTCCTCTTTATTTCACCTTCTTAATTATTGTCATAGACACTGAACTGCTGAATCCCATGATACAATGTTAACTGATGAGGAGTTGCTCCTTATGGATGAATAAAGTTATTTCTTGAGATGAAATCTACAACCAGTGGGACCAGTGGTTAACGTAATGGCTG
>NW_006179344.1:0-358 GCF_000334495.1 Tupaia belangeri chinensis | reverse complement strand
ATCTGCTGGCCCCTCATAGAGACCTTTGAGTTGTGCATTTCCATTGCCTGTGTTTGTAGATGCAAAGACAAGACTGGAGAGCTTGAGTGACTTGCCTGAGGTCACAAAACTGGTAAATAAGAGCTGAGCCAGGATGTGGACCAGGGCTCCAGTTCACACATACTTAGCTACCAAGCCATGGTGCCATATGGAGCAAAGCTGAATAAAGAATAGCTATTATGATCATTGTAATTTAGCATTAAGTGCTTTTTATATCCATGGTGCTAAGTGTTAATTATTAGCGTATTTGGATGCAACGCTTATCCTTTTTGTTCCTATTTTTTCCACAGCCATGGCAACAAAAGGCCTTGTGCTCACT
>NW_006179343.1:0-358 GCF_000334495.1 Tupaia belangeri chinensis | reverse complement strand
GAACCAGGGTCGACTGCATTGGAGTTCAGTGACATAGCCATCCTACTAACTGCTGGTCCCAGAGGGGACTATTCTAGTTGTCATAGGACAAGGATTCTCTGCTACCAGGAAGAGTGGAAGTAGCCTAAGGTGGGTCTGGGCAGATGTCCCTGTAGAATGCAGGCTGTAGTGGCCTTGTTCAAGGCTGGGATTCTGGAAGAGTTCTCTCCACACCAGTTGCTGTCAGGCAGCTAGTGTGAGAAAACGCCTCTTTCATGGCCTTCCCAGTGTGGCTTAGTCAGGGATAATGCAAATCATTCCATTTTGATTCTGATCAACTCTCACACAACACTGCTGCAACTCCTTTGGTCAGAGATTC
>NW_006179342.1:0-358 GCF_000334495.1 Tupaia belangeri chinensis | reverse complement strand
TCGCGGGTAGGCACGTGCACAACCACCATGCACAGGGTGACTTTGGGACGTGATCCCAGGGCCGTCTCAGGTTGCCCCAGCATTGCAGAGTGTTACCTTACTTCTGTGCCCTAGAGGCCGGCCTCATGTAACTTTTACTTCAGCATATTGTTAGAATTGTTCTATTTTATTAGTAATATTTTAAATCTTTTCCTGTGCTTAATTTATAAATTAAACTTTAGTGCAGGTACATCTGTGCGGGAACAGACAAAGTCTATGCAGGGCTCAGTATTATCCACAGCTCAAGCATCCACTGGGGGGCATGGAGTATATCTTTCACAAATAAGGGAGGAGGGACTATGGCACTTGATGGCTTTTT
>NW_006179341.1:0-358 GCF_000334495.1 Tupaia belangeri chinensis | reverse complement strand
TCAAAGGTCATATAGCCAAAGAAATCATTAAGTTCTAGCCTGAAGTTCAAAAGAAAACACAAAGTAAATTCTCTCATTATATCAAGTTCATACAACCCAAATAAAACATAGACAATAGAGTAGTATACTCAGAGTGTATACCCATTACTCTTACTACATAATTTTTCACAAACTTTGTCTAATGAAATTCATCCTAATTTACTTCTCTTGTTTTTAAAAAACAGGAAGTTTCAAAATGCAAGAAATATCTTAAAGTCTTCTAGATCTACTTAAAAGATCTTTTCCATCTTTATTTCCTGACTTCATTCATTTTATCGAACAGTCAAGTTTAATTTTTTTTCTTTTTTTTGGAGAGGTT
>NW_006179340.1:0-358 GCF_000334495.1 Tupaia belangeri chinensis | reverse complement strand
ACACTGAATCTGCCAGCACCTTGATCTTGGATTTCTCAGCCTCCATAACTGTGAGAAATAAATTTCAGTTGTTGATCTACCTAGTTATAGTATTTTTGTCATAACAGCCCAAACAACTATCACGGGCAGTATGCGGATTATAGAACGCCAACTGTGTGCCACGACAGTTTCATCTTTAATGGATAAAAGAGACATTTGGAATTATTAACTGCAACTGCTTCCTTCTAAGCGAGAGGAACTAGGCCCTCCAAAGACTAGCTACCTTGCCTAGAGTCCCAGCGCTAGAGGATGACAATATCTGGATTAGAACCCAGAGTGTTGGCTGCTGGTCTACCCAGGAGTCTCTTCACTCAACCCT
>NW_006179339.1:0-358 GCF_000334495.1 Tupaia belangeri chinensis | reverse complement strand
TGATGGTGATGGTGATGATGATGATGATAATGAAGGGGGTGATGGGGTGATGACGATGATGATGTGATAATGGGGGTGGTGGTAATGATGATGACAGTGAAGGTGATGATAATGAGGGTGATGGTGGTGATGATAGTGAAGGTGAAGGTGATAAAATGAAGGTGAAGATTATGAGGGTGAAGGTGAGAATGATGGTGATGGGGTGTTGCTGATGGTGCTAGTGGTGACAACAATGAAGGTGATGATAATGAAGGTGATGGTGGGGATGGTGATAGTGATGGTGATAGGGTGTTGATGATGGTGATGATAATGAAGCCGATGGTGGGGATGGTGATGACAATGACAACAATGATGCTGC
>NW_006179338.1:0-358 GCF_000334495.1 Tupaia belangeri chinensis | reverse complement strand
ATCCTTCCTCTTTAGTAGAAGCTAAAGGGCTCAATAGTACAGAAGTAGAGGGTAGAATTGTAGGTACTAGAAGTTGCATAAGGGTCGGTGAGGGAGTTTGGGAGAAAATAATGAACAGACACAGAATTCATGTAAATGAGTAGTGTAGGTAATGGACGAGGCTACCACTGGATGATCACAGTAGAGAAAAGTGCCCATGAAAACGAGTCTATTTTAGTTATTTAATTCCAAAGGCACTGTAATATAGACTTTATTGAGCTAGACACAAACATTCCTAAAATTAATGTTGTCCTATTAAAAAGAAAACTAATTATAAACCTACTCTTGGGACCAGGAGATGGCATAGCAGTTATGTTAC
>NW_006179337.1:0-358 GCF_000334495.1 Tupaia belangeri chinensis | reverse complement strand
CTGGGTCTGGGACTCGAACCACATACCATCTGGTGGCCCTTGAAACTATTATCGCTAATTCATTTCTAAATGTGATTAACATTCAAATCAAAAGTAGTCCTTGAGTAAAGCAAATTACCCTCCTTAATGTTGGTGAGCCTCATTCAATCAGGTGAAGGCCTCAAAGGAAAAGACCAAGGTCCCCCAAGGAAGAAAGAATTCTGCCTCCAGACTGCCTTTGGACTCCAGATAGCAACAAGTCTTTCTTGTGTCTCCAGCCTACAGGAATACTCGTAGATTTAGGACTTGACAGTCCCAATTATGTGAACCAATTTCTTAAGATCTCTCATATGAAGGACCAGCAGTTGGCATAATGGCT
>NW_006179336.1:0-358 GCF_000334495.1 Tupaia belangeri chinensis | reverse complement strand
AGAAATAAGAAGGGATTGCAGCATGGCCATACTGGAGGGGGGCGGTATTTCTCATTTTCTTTCTCTCCCTCTCTGTCTCTGTCTCTGTCCAGCGACTGCGTGCACTCCGCTGCCTGTATTTACACACGCACATGTAAATGCTTATGTATTCTTTATATATGTACACGTGAAAACAATGAAATGAAAGTGAATAAAAAGTAGATAAATGTAGAAACAGGGCCACATTTCAGGGGAGCGAGCAGATGGCACCGCTCAGGCTTCCGTGGGTGGCAAAGGTGGAGTGGGTGGGGATTTGGAAGTGGGGGAAGGGAAAGGCCCCCTGTGACCTGTGCCCCCCTGGGCCATCTGCTTGGCCCTC
>NW_006179335.1:0-358 GCF_000334495.1 Tupaia belangeri chinensis | reverse complement strand
CATTTTTGCACAGAAACATACATCATGACTTCCCTGACTACCTAATATTTTGTCACTGGCATTAATATATGTTTTCATAATAACATAAAGATATGGAGTTCTACAACAGGAAAAGGGTTCCTGAGCAGGAGCATAGATAATCTTCCTGGGTGGATGCACATCACTGACAAATCCCTCAGCTATTGGTCCAATCTACCCAATGACCATGTAGAGATTAAATACTTAAGTCTAGATGACAGAGTAACTAACAAATAATGAATAATCAAAAGGATCATTAACCAACTGAAAACCAGCCCAGGTGAATTCTAATTAATTATTTAATTAAAGGGGAGGAGCAAATAATAATAGAAGAGAGTAT
>NW_006179334.1:0-358 GCF_000334495.1 Tupaia belangeri chinensis | reverse complement strand
GAGGTACTTTCTCACTTTCTCTCTTTCTCTTACCAGTGAGCACATGGGCCCCACAGCAATTTTTTTTTTAATTTTAAAATAAAAAAGAGTCAAACAAGACTAGTCTGACCTCTTCCCCACTACCTTCTTGATTTGAGTACAGATGTGAAAGCTAGAACAGTAACAGTTCATTTTGTAACCATGAGGGAAAATACAGAGAATCGTAGAAGCATCATTCAAGAATTATTGAACAAATGCTTGAGTCAGAAATCATCTTCCCTCAACTTGATATCATTATAGTTATTTATTTATCTAGAGGTTTTTGCTTTAGGGTGCAGGCAGTCACTGGAGAGGGAGGGAGAGAGACAGAGACAGTGAG
>NW_006179333.1:0-358 GCF_000334495.1 Tupaia belangeri chinensis | reverse complement strand
GGGGTCATGAGAAACGTGCGTGTGTTCCCCAAATCCTGACAAGACAGAAAGTCACTCTGAAGATTTTCTGCATGTTTTAAAATTTGTTGGAAGAGGGATTGGTAGAGAGAAAGTATGGCCAAGATATCTCAAGATGCTGAACAAGTGTTTGATGTGTTTCCCTCTTCCTCACCCTCTGGCAATTAATTGTTTCACATGGGAATCTCCAGCCAATTCCTTTCAGAGGTGCTTTCCCTCTTTTTATGGTGAGCACATGTGTCCTCATAATGGATAAGATATAAATAAGCAAATAAATAAGTATATATCTTTTTTAAAAGATATATAAGTAAATAAATAAAAAAAACTTAAAAAAAAAAAA
>NW_006179332.1:0-358 GCF_000334495.1 Tupaia belangeri chinensis | reverse complement strand
AATAGTATTCCATTATATGGATATACCATCTTTTATTTATCCACTCATCAGTTGGTGGACATTTGGGTTGTTTTGTTTTTTGACTGTTATGCATAAGGCTTGCGTACGTATAAGTTTTGTATATACTCATATGTTCCATTTTTCTTATGCATATGCCTAGAAGCAGAGTTGCTGGATCCTATGATAATTCTACATTTAGCCATTTGAAGGACAGTTTGAAAACTGCTAGGTTATGTCCCAAGCTTTCACTCACTGTTGTTTAAGCTGTCATAACTAGCTGGATGACAGTCATGGACTTTGCCCTGGAGCTTTAGACACATGTAGAATATTCACTGCTGACCACACTCACTTCTGTTTG
>NW_006179331.1:0-358 GCF_000334495.1 Tupaia belangeri chinensis | reverse complement strand
TTCTTTCTTTCTTGAGTAAGTGAGAGAGAGAGAGCATCCCAACAGGGTCCCGATGCCACAACCCACCCCTAGTCTTCAACCAACCCTGGATCACGGGCAAGCACATGTCTGGTGAACTCGGGGAGGTCTGTGGACTTGATCCAGGAACGTTTCCTCACAAAGCATTGCATTTTACTTCTGTGCCACCATCTGCTATGCCACCATCCCCTATTTACTCACTGTTAATAATTATGTTTAGAAAGTCGTTATGAGACATCAGATACAGTTAGCCCTCAGAAGCAGGCAAGGGGCTGAGGAGCCCCAGCAATTACAAGGCTATCCACTCTAAGTCCTTTCCTCCTGTTTGGCTGTCATCAAG
>NW_006179330.1:0-358 GCF_000334495.1 Tupaia belangeri chinensis | reverse complement strand
CCCCCCCAACACACACACCCCAACAAAGGCTTTGGAACCCTCCAAGCTGGAAAGGCTGAGTCCCTTCCTTAAAGATGTCACCTCCCCTCTGGTCCTAGTCTCCCCTGAGCCAGTAGGACAAGGCTGTACAGTAACCCTGTGAAGTCCGTACCCCCTGATCGCCCCCAGCCCACCACTAAAGATGAGGCAGTGAGGTAGCTATTTCAAGTGTCTTTCTGACTTAGGGTTCTGTCCTGCGGCTAAAGCCTTTCTAACCCAGGTTAGAAATCTCCCAGCTGGGGAACCTGGTCTTGGCTCAGGGTGGGGTCCCAGGGCCGGCAGGTGGAGTTGTGGTTAAGGGCTCTGGACTCCCATATGG
>NW_006179329.1:0-358 GCF_000334495.1 Tupaia belangeri chinensis | reverse complement strand
CAGTTGGCCATGTGGGGTCCCGCCGCCTTAACTATCATGCCACTGGCTGACCTTTGGGAATTCTTTAGGATTGTAAGATTAGAACCAGCAGAGTCATCTTGGCTTCTTCCTTTTTGGTTTTCTTCCTCCTTTAAACTCCCATTGCGCTTCACCAGCATCACTCTCTAAGCCTTTTATTTTAGCTGCTCAGGCACATGACCGGGCCTCCCTTTAGATTAAACAGTTTTCTTCCTCCCACATCTCCTGGGGTCACAGAGCTTTGCACCCACTGGGCTGAGCCGGCGAAGCAGTGACACCTGTCTGTACCACACCTGCCGAGTTGAGAGGGTCGAGCCAGCTCCCGACATTACCTTCATGG
>NW_006179328.1:0-358 GCF_000334495.1 Tupaia belangeri chinensis | reverse complement strand
TAACCTCTGTGCTACAGGGCCAGCCCCAAACTGAAGCTTTATAGCCATTAAACACCTCCTTCTCATTTCTCTCCTGGCAACCACCATTCTATTTTCTGTCCATGAATTTGACCAGTCTTGGTACCTCATACAAGTGGAATCATATATTTGTTCTGTTGTGTCTGGTTTATTTCACTTAACATGATTTCTTCAGGGTCCACCCATATCGTAGTATGTGTCTAAGTTTCTTTTCTTTTTGGGCTGAATAATATTTTGTTGTATGTATACACCAACTTCTGTTTATCTACTCATTTGTCAACGTGCACTTGGATTGCTCCCACCTTTTGGCTATCATGAATAATTCTGATATGAACATGGA
>NW_006179327.1:0-358 GCF_000334495.1 Tupaia belangeri chinensis | reverse complement strand
ACATGGGAAAGGTCCTGGCTTTGTGTCCTGGGACCTTCCTAATCATGATGGGTGGGCAATGCTTTCCCAAGATCCTGGCTGGCTGAAGCTGAGAGCGGATCACAGCGTGAGGACCGCTGGGGCTCAGTCATAGAAAAAATAAACTTTTAAAATTGGTCTTTTTGAATCTTTCAAATAAAAATGTTGGTTTCATTTTTAAAGTCTAGGGAATAAAAAGTCAGAGACTTGATTTAAAAAGAAAAAAATCAAATTCAAGAACCAACAACATTTGAAGCTTTGGGCTGCAGCCAAGGACAAGGAGGTTGAGAATGTTTGCTCTTGCCGTAGAGGAGAGTCGCTTAAGCAGCATCCTGGGATG
>NW_006179326.1:0-358 GCF_000334495.1 Tupaia belangeri chinensis | reverse complement strand
AGTCATGTGGGCTCTGACTCCCTTAACCATTAGGCTTTGAGGCTGGCCCTGATTCAGTTCTTCATCGCCCATTTCTAGCTCAGTTTCTGACAGTTCCGGGTACCTGTTTGTTATGATTATACGAGATTAAAGATTAAAGAATACAGAGACTATGGGGCCTGAATTGGGGCTGAACGGTAGATAACGTCTAGCCAGGTAGTAGGAGTGACCAGTGCAGAGAGAATAACACTGAGAAAGAGCATGTGGGAACAGGAGGCAGTCAACCTGACTGCAAAGGTGTGACCCCGAGTTAATGGGAGATGGGTGGTAGGTGGAATAAAGGCGTGAGCGTGAACACAGGTAGAGGTGTCTGTACCTG
>NW_006179325.1:0-358 GCF_000334495.1 Tupaia belangeri chinensis | reverse complement strand
CAGAGCTGGAAGAGGGGCATGCCTTGTCTGGCTTGGTCTGGATTGTTTCTCAGAATCGGTCAGACCCCCTTTCTCATCCATGAGCCAGGGAGCTGGGTAGCTGCGTGTGTAAACTATGTGGGCAGTGGACAACGGGGCCGCGTGGTCCCCAAGATGGGCTGTACGGGCTCTTTGCTGAACAAAGACCAATCTCTACGCCCACGCATAGGTGTGTTTCGTGGGGACCCACTGCTGCTCCCGCTGTGTGGGGACAGTGCCGCTGGCCACAGCCAGCCGTGCAGGACAGAGCAGAGCATGGCAACTGTGCCCCCGGGGAAGGCCGGGCACGCGGGCTGAGACCTGCAGCCCCCGGGGAAGG
>NW_006179324.1:0-358 GCF_000334495.1 Tupaia belangeri chinensis | reverse complement strand
TAAAACTACTCCTTGTAACTTCCTGGTGAGCCAGGATAAGCACTACATGGTAGAAAGGCATGTAGACCAACTCCACAGTAGGCAGAAAATAGTGGGTGCAAAAGTAACTTCTAGGCAGTCCAGTCTTCATCCACATACAGGTCAAAGTACACACCACCTACCAGATCCACTGCCTTCCACTCCAGAAGACCATAGATCAGAGCCTCAGGTGACCACAGGTCACCTGTGAAGTCCCTTGGAGTAACCTCTGCAGATGCACTCCCAGGGGACTGAGTCCTCAAGGTAGCTTAGTGGATACTGGCTGCACCGACCACACTGGGTGATTCTCACTTGAGACAGTGTACTAATGAAATGTAGA
>NW_006179323.1:0-358 GCF_000334495.1 Tupaia belangeri chinensis | reverse complement strand
TGATACCCAAAGTCTTCAGCTGAATTTTTATTTTGTTTAATGTACTCTGAGAAGCATTTGGCATTGCATATCTATTGTATTACTCCTTCTTGAAACATTCTCTCCCAGGCCTGTGATGATTCTGTCCACAAGGTCCTGGTATGTCTTTGACCTTTTCGACTCAACTTGAACTCCTAGGTAGGCAGCCCTTTCTCTGCACTTCGTCTTGGGCCCTCTTCTCACTCTACACTCTTCTAGGCAATTTCACTGCTACTCAAAGCTGCCACTTCGAGTACTTGGTCATTTCAAAGTCCATCTTCACCCAGATCCTTCTTTCGAGCACTAGATTCATGTGTTTGCCTGGACATTTGTGTCCTTA
>NW_006179322.1:0-358 GCF_000334495.1 Tupaia belangeri chinensis | reverse complement strand
AAAAAAAAAAAAAAAAGTACTGACTGGAGAGAGCAAGCCTGGCTTTGCTACACCATGTGCTTCTGTGATGTTGGCAGCTATCCGTCTTACCTGTACTTTCTGTGTCTGTAAGCTAACAGAACAGGCCATAAAATAGTTTTGCAAGGACTATATCAGTTGCACATTCTTCTCATTAGACATATGCTCTAAAATAGTATCATTTAAAATATTTTACTGAGCTGCTTTAATGTGTTCCATCCTGCCATAGCTGTATTACATGCATTAATGAATGTTATACATACCATAACCTACTCAGGAAAGTGCTGGTATTAACCTCATTGAATGGGTAGTAAAGTGAGGGGCAGATCTTTTTTTTTTT
>NW_006179321.1:0-358 GCF_000334495.1 Tupaia belangeri chinensis | reverse complement strand
TTTTTTTTTTTTGATTTTAGTCTATTAGTTCTGAACTAATTATGACAAAAGCTTCCCAATGAACCAAAGGAAACCCATCTTCCAGATAATGAAATCCAAATCACAGAAGCAACTACAAATAATACAAATAACACATTTATTTATAAAAATAAACTGAAAATGCTGTTTGTCTGCTATTTTCCCATGAAGCATAGAATACATGGCTATAAAAACTGTTGTATGTCAAATACAAATTACCAATGACTTTTTAATTAAGTAAAAGAACAAATAGATGTCCAACACAGATGTTTGGTGTGCAGTTCACTACGTTAGACTTCTGGGTTGTCAATGATATCAAATGATCTTTCTTAAAAAGCCT
>NW_006179320.1:0-358 GCF_000334495.1 Tupaia belangeri chinensis | reverse complement strand
GTTTTTGATTATGCTTCTCTTATTTTATAATATCTAAAAAGACAATATCTGTCCAATTCTATACTTTTATCAGAAGGTCAAAGTTTCACTCATGTTTTGGATAAATGTCAATTCTTTACCTTAAAAAGTTGTTGAGAGTGAAGAGAGACATATGGCAAATATTTTTAAAAATATAAAATTATGTGTAATGAACATCAGGTACAATGGGCATGAACTACCAGAAATAAATGTTAAGGATAAATAAAGATAGAAACTATCTCATATAAATATTGTTGAGAAATCTTATAACAATATCACAGAAGTATTACTACCAAGAAAATCAAAGTAGCTATAATGTGTGGGACCAGCAGATGGTGGA
>NW_006179319.1:0-358 GCF_000334495.1 Tupaia belangeri chinensis | reverse complement strand
CACACACACAGGCTGCACTGACGCATTCTACTTTGAAGTGGCAGTGCCCACACAAGCGTGTTGAGCACGAGATGCGTTTCCGGGCGCGTGGTGAGTGTACGTACTGTCTTCCCAGTTTCACGGAGGAAGCAGCTGAGGCTCTGAGATCCAGTAACTTGCCCAGGTCCCACGGGCAGAGCGGGGTCAGGGCCACACCCTCCCACTCCGCGCGGAGGGCTTCAGCTAGCACACCAGCTCATCCCGGCCTGCGCAGGGCTTCACCTCTCTGGCCTGTTTCCTCTCTGGCTTCCGTCTCCTTGGCCATAAAGCAAGAAAGCTGGCCTGCGTCATTTCTTTTTTTCTTTTTCTTTCTTTCTTT
>NW_006179318.1:0-358 GCF_000334495.1 Tupaia belangeri chinensis | reverse complement strand
AGGAAGACATATGAATAGCTAAAAAGCACATTTAAAAATGTTCAACATCTCTTAGCATAAAGGAAATACACATCAAAAGCATAATGAGATATCATCTAAAATCAGTCAAAATTGTTATGATAAAACTAAAAACAGGATGACAATTGCTGGCCAGGTGCAGAGAAAATGGAAACTCTGGCGCACTGGTGGTGGCAAAGTAAATTAGTATAGACACTGTGGAGAAATAGTATGGAGTTCCTCAATAATCTAAAGATATGTTACATAGGAACCAGCAATCGCCGTACTGGGTATATGCCCCAAAGCACAGGAAATCACTCAATTGCAGAGACATTTACACATCCGTGTTTATTGCAGCATT
>NW_006179317.1:0-358 GCF_000334495.1 Tupaia belangeri chinensis | reverse complement strand
TACCCTATAGCAAGTTAAAAAGAAAAAAAAATTAAGACTGAGTTCTCAGTGCCTTATTAGGTCTAGTGGAGTGCATAAAAGCATGATCAATAGTAATAGAAAGCTTAATAGGAATTATCCAGGAAACTGAGGCACAGAAGTTAAGCAACTTGCCCAAGATCACAGAGCAGGTAGAGCAGACCTGGGATCCAAACCTACTCAGTATGGCTACATAGTCGCTACATGTTACACCTTCATGACAGGTTTTATTTTTGCTTTGTATCTCTGTTAAGAACATCTTTTAGGTGCTTAATGTCTATTGACTGCTAGGACACTAAGTTTCTCCTATCCTCTTTCTTGTTTGAGGAAGCCAATCCAT
>NW_006179316.1:0-358 GCF_000334495.1 Tupaia belangeri chinensis | reverse complement strand
GAAGGGGTTGCGGTGTGGCCTTCTCCACTCAGGGGAGATGAGGCTGGCAGGGCCAGTGAGGAATCTGGCTGGGAAAGACTGAGTGGAGGAGGGATGAAAGCAGATGACTGTGTTTTATAAGCCACTCTGGCAGTCACAGGGAGGTTGGCCTGGCAGGGATGAGACAAAATCTGCTTTGCAGAGAGGGTTGTGTGCTCTGGGGTAGTGGAGGAAAGCTCAGCCTAGGAGATGGAACTTTTCATTACAACGTATCACTGTACATTGAAGGATATGCCATTAGAGCCAGGTCTGAAGATCAGGCCATCCTGCAGGGAAGGGACACTAGGCTGGTGGTGAATTCCATTATCCTGGAACTGTC
>NW_006179315.1:0-358 GCF_000334495.1 Tupaia belangeri chinensis | reverse complement strand
CATTATGCTAACTGCTGGTCCCCCTCCTTCTACTCCCCCCCGCCACTGTGTTTTCAAGCTGCCGGTTCCGGGACTTGAACCCTACAGTCGGTCTGAACTTCCAGGCTGGCCCACTGTGCTTCATCTTAAGCGAAGCGTGGAGACAGTAAACTTGGAAGGTAAAGAGGGAATATTGGAGTAATCAGTATGTTCGTAAGACAGAGACACTCCAACGAATCTCCAAAACATCTCCAGCTATCTCCAGAGCGCAATCCTCACACAGCCACGAGACATGCATAACCCTTATTTTATTTATTCATTTATTTGAGAGAGATTTTTGCTACAGGATGTGTGCTCTCACCAGAGAGACAAAGAGACA
>NW_006179314.1:0-358 GCF_000334495.1 Tupaia belangeri chinensis | reverse complement strand
TGGGTATAGAGATTAGGACCTGAGGCCTTCTCTTCCCTGTGAAGAAGCAGTGACCTGCCAAGTGGCTGAGGAAGCAGCAAGTACAGGTGGGGGTAGGTGTGGAGGCAGTGGTGAGCCTTGAGGACAGAGTGAGAGAGTGAGAAACTGCAGGGGCGGGGGCATACCCAGTGTCCAAGCAGGACGCAGTGAGGGGAAAATAGGGGAACAAAGAGGCAGCCGACCAAGGAGGCAGATGGCGTGGGAGAGAGATTAAGGACACACAGTGGGGTAAGCAAATAAGTAGATTGAAAGTCATGGGAGCAGGTTTCTCATCATCAGAAAAAGAGAGAAGGCTGCAAAGAAATTTCTTTTTTTCTTT
>NW_006179313.1:0-358 GCF_000334495.1 Tupaia belangeri chinensis | reverse complement strand
CCAGTGCAGCGGAGAAAGCCGGAGCCAGTCAACTTGGGATCTCCCAGCTGTGAGGTGCTTTGGTGCTGGGAGCTCTCGGGTGCTGGAAGACTTCACCAGCTCTGAGAACCCTGAAATGGTGCAGAGGCGGCAGCTGCTGGGCGCCTGCAAGCTCCGTACCCTAATCTTCATTTTCCACTTCCTCGATCTGCTTTGATTATCTTCCCACTCCCCATCTGCTTGGATCTGTCGTTCTTCATTTAGCACGGATTTCCTCACACCTTTGTTCCAACTGTGTCCCTCCCGCGGAGGCATCCTGCCCCATCTCCACTCGGAGGAGGTGGCCAGGACAACATGGACGGCCTGTCCACAGCAGACA
>NW_006179312.1:0-358 GCF_000334495.1 Tupaia belangeri chinensis | reverse complement strand
TTTTTTTTATTTCAAATTTTGTATTCATACATAAGATTTAATGTGTCACTGGAGTTGACCAAGGGTGTGAACTCTGTCCTGAGACAGCTGGCTGCCGCACTACACTAGACAAAACTGCAAAGCACCAACTGGCCGTAATTCATGCGTGAGGTTAAAATTCTTGTAATTTTCAGAAATTATTTGCGAATCATCAGTGATAAATTGTTCAACGTTTACAAATTGTTGCTATTTGGGGGGCCCAAATCATCTTGTTCAATATTAATTTAATTTGCTGTTTGGTTAACCATACAAAGCAATGGATGAGTGGTTCAACAGTATTTTGTAATTAGTATTTTCAAGTAAGTAGAATTTTTAGACT
>NW_006179311.1:0-358 GCF_000334495.1 Tupaia belangeri chinensis | reverse complement strand
GCCTGGCCCATTTCCTTTCCCGACTGCTGCTCCCATGTTCTCAGGGGTTTCTCCTGGGACAGTATTATTGAGACACATGCACACAGACCCCTCTACAGTCCTGCTCCTGCAGTCAGCCTCGGATAAGAGCCTGTTACCCGAGGTGGGGATGTGGCCTGGAGGGCGGTATCGTCCAGGTGCAGGCTGTACTGATTCTGCCGATGGAGTGCCGGCACCGTCAGTAACGCAGCCGGGCGTGAGAGAGGTTACAGTGTCTGCCTTGTGAAAAGCAGAGTGGGCAGATTCGGGAGTTAATGGGCTGCAGCGTTGGAGTACAGCAACAAAATGGCAGAGTTCTCGTAGCTTTGAGAAGGGTATT
>NW_006179310.1:0-358 GCF_000334495.1 Tupaia belangeri chinensis | reverse complement strand
TGATAGTTAAACTTGTTTTAAAAATATATAGTATCATATCACGTATAAAAGAGTTCTTGATATATATATTTAAACATTGCTTTTTAAAACAGAAATGGGAGATTCAAACATTAAAGCTTTGGCTAGAATTTAGTGCAAAATTGATCTATTATAAAAATAACCTTAAACAAATTATTTTAAACAGAAGACAATTAGATAATCTTTTTGAAAGCTGCAGTTTATATCCAAAGTACAATAAATTCTGGTATTTCCCTTAGTAAAATACAGTGAGAATATTGCTAAAACAAAGTGTTCAGTCATATTAAAATAATTTATTTAGTTAATCTAATGAAATTCTAGACATGAAGTCAACAATGCT
>NW_006179309.1:0-357 GCF_000334495.1 Tupaia belangeri chinensis | reverse complement strand
AAAAAAAAAAAAAAAGACTAAATAAGTAACTCCTCAAAGTAACGCAACTCCCAGATGAAGTGCTCTATAGGTCCACTGATTTTCATGACACCATTGGGAGAAAAACTCAGTTTAGGGACAGAGCAGATTGGGCAGGGCACTGTCAAGACGTGGGGCTGGTAAAGACCCACCTTGGAGACACATGCACATGAGTACATGCCATGTACATGGATGCACCGGAGGGGATACATGTTAATAAGTGTGTAGTAAATCTTAATTCCAGTGTGGGTTTTATCATCTTCCATGTGAATAAAAGTTACATTCAGTGGTATAACATTTCTAAAAATCAAAATCTAGGGTACCAGCAGATGGAATAAT
>NW_006179308.1:0-357 GCF_000334495.1 Tupaia belangeri chinensis | reverse complement strand
CATGCCTGGACTTGGCCTCTCCAGATCATTCTTTACTCACTCTCTACAGGGTGTTTTTCTTGTCTTCCCCTTTTTTTGCAGCCCACATATCTCCAATGAGGGAGGCCTCAGACAATCCAGTGTTCATCCTGATGAGTTACGTGGGATTAAAAAAAATAGACTCATTTAAAACCACATTCTTCAGTCAGCTTAATTACTGACATTGTGTTTTCTATGTGCTTAGAAACAATTTTTATTTCATATCTGGTTCCATACTTGGGAGCCAAAGAAAGGGTCTTAAAATTTGGGCACTCATGCCGTAATGCTCGTGTCCTCGATTATCCTTACTTTTCTGCACCAGGCAATCCTGACAGTAAA
>NW_006179307.1:0-357 GCF_000334495.1 Tupaia belangeri chinensis | reverse complement strand
AGGAGAACATTACAATTCTGTTACACAGGTGGTGAACACAGCTACTGAAAATTGCAGCTAGTGTTACAGTTATCTTATAGTAAGTGTGCCAGTCTGTGTATTCATGCCAAGTGCTGGATTGTTCTAAATGCTACTGAAAAACACAACTACCTTAAGTCAGTTTTATGGCAAAGCTACTTACAGGTTTTTAAGAAATATGTCAGAGATAGACTTTACTTAGTGTCCTCTTAGTGGCATTTTAAAAACTTGTAAGTCCATTGTGGAGAACATTACTCATAGACCAAGACGGTACCTTACTCACTAGTGGTTTAATTTATATAGGATTCTGGACATTCTGCTCTATGTTGGAATAAATTT
>NW_006179306.1:0-357 GCF_000334495.1 Tupaia belangeri chinensis | reverse complement strand
GGGGGTGGCATTTGGGCTGTGATGTCAGGAGCTGTCTCGCAGTGGAGGCGTGTCTGTGCGTGTTTTTCTGTGACCGAATCAGGGTGTGAGGCCCCCAGGTGACCTGTGCCCGGGAAGGCCTGGGGTCCCAGTGCTTGGTTGTGAGTGGAGTCGCAGGGCCACCGAGGGAGGCTGCGGCCGTCTGTGGTGGTACGCATGCTCACCTTCCCCCCTCCCCCCAGATCGTCTCGGCTGTGCACTATTGCCACCAGAAAAACATTGTACACAGGGACCTGAAGGTAAGCTCCCCACTCTGTGACCCAGGGTCCTGCGTCTCCCCAGCCCTGCCCTACCCCTTCAGGGTCCTCCGTGCAACCC
>NW_006179305.1:0-357 GCF_000334495.1 Tupaia belangeri chinensis | reverse complement strand
TGGCAGCCGCCCCCTCACCCCACCCAGATCTCTGGCTACAAACTGTACTGGCGGGAGGTGGGGGCCGAGGAGGAGGCTGACGGTGACCGCCCCCCAGGGGGGGCGTGGCGACCAGGCCTGGGACGTGGGGCCGATGCGGCTCAAGAAGAAGGTGAAGCAGTACAAGCTGACCCAGCTGGTCCCCGGCCGCCTGTACCTGGTGAAGCTCCTGGCGTTCAACAAGTGCGAGGATGTACGCAGCGGTGTGGAAGGGCAAGACAGAGAAGACGCCCGCGCCAGACTTGCCCATCCAGAGGGGTCCACCGCTGCCCCCGGCCCATGTCCACGCGGAATCCAACAGCTCCACGTCCATTTGGC
>NW_006179304.1:0-357 GCF_000334495.1 Tupaia belangeri chinensis | reverse complement strand
AGTATATTTTTCAGAGCAACAACAAATGTAATGAGAAGAGTGACTTCGTTCTTCATTTTTTGCAAATCTCTGTAATGTCTGGCTTAATAGAAGACAGCGAGATTTGTTAGTTTCTTCCATAGGTAATGTGTCATTTTTTTGTTTTTTGGTTGAAGATTATAAAGAAAATTCAAACTCATACAGATATGTATTTTGAAAAAGGAAGATGTCTCAGGCCCTCTGAAAGGGCTTTTGGATGCCCAGGATTTCTCAGGCCATATTTTGAGAACCACTGACTAAGTAGATGCCCTGGAGGGAGGTGATGTGGTGGGGTGGAATTTTATGTGGATGGTCTGTCTACACAGCAATTGCAACTGA
>NW_006179303.1:0-357 GCF_000334495.1 Tupaia belangeri chinensis | reverse complement strand
CACCTGCTGGCCCTGGAACAAATGTTTCTTAGGGATAATTCTAAGCGCCTTCTTCCTGTCTGAGACATAAAGAGGAGCTCCTGGACTGTGCCATAGCACAGGCCTCCCAGAGAGGCCAAAGAGTTGGGCTCCTCCCTTGTCACTTGAGTGACCTCACACGTTGTTTTGAAGCCTTTTTGTTATATGTAGCACGAACAGCTTGGATGCTGAGGGGCTCTCCACCCCGAGTCCTCATGTGCGTTTGGTACATAAATGTCAGTGGAGGAATGCCTTACGTAGCTTTATGGGTTTGCAGTTAGCAGCATCCTGAGCAAATGTCGAGGTCGACAGGAGAGAGAGCAGATGTCTAGGGGAAGC
>NW_006179302.1:0-357 GCF_000334495.1 Tupaia belangeri chinensis | reverse complement strand
AATTTCCTCAAAGTGAGTACTGAGGAGTGCATTAATACATTAGATCTGATTAAATTGCATGAAATATAGAATTTTTATAGGCTTAAAAATGACAAGTTTTTACACTGATAGAACAATAGAATCTTGAAGTTGAAAGGAACTGTTAGAATGAACTCAAATGCTCTCCTTTTGAGACTTAAATCAATCCACTTTGAAGGAGATGTAACAATTCTACCTTTGAATATCTTCAGTGGTGGGATCTCATTATTCTATAAATATTATAAATACTTGTTTATCTATCCTATGTTTAGTTAGTGAAACAAGAAATTGCAAGGTTAAAAAACAAAAATAGGAGACCAGCAGATGGTATAATGGTTA
>NW_006179301.1:0-357 GCF_000334495.1 Tupaia belangeri chinensis | reverse complement strand
TAAAAAGCATCATGGAGGGAGAGTGGAAAAAGAACATACATAGTACATAGACAATGCTAATACTGTCAGCAGGTCCGCAGACTTCTCATCAAACACAGTGGAGAGAAAAAATATAGGGAAAAGCAATTTCAAAAATTATAGATACCAATCTTCCAGGTGATGTTAAAGACATAAAGACACAAAACCAAGAAGCTCAGCTAACAAAAGTGAAAAATGCACGTGGATTGTCATACACTTAACTGAGTGATGACGTCATCTGTATCTGCTCTCCCAGATGTGGTTTCATCACTTGAACAGGTTAACACAACTCCTGGGACCTGGTACCTATCTATTTTTCTGGCCATTGTGTTTTTATCC
>NW_006179300.1:0-357 GCF_000334495.1 Tupaia belangeri chinensis | reverse complement strand
TGGTGAGTGCACACACTCTATAACAAAAAAACTCTCTTAAAAAAAGAAGAGAGAGAGAGACTGGCTAGGTGGAGGAAGGGCCACCCTGGCAGCTATTTAGAAAAGGTAGTCAGCGGAGGTCTCAACAAAGCCAGGAAGTCAGGCAGAACAAAAACTGGGACAATGCTTCCAGAAAGTGGGGAGTCCAAGAGCCCTAAAGAGAACGGGAGAGTGTTCAAGGAACAGCAGAGTCAGGGCGGCTTGAACAGAAAGGAGAGGTAAGCAGGAGATGCAGGTGGGGCATCAGGTGGGGCCGTGCAGGCCTGGTGAAGACTTTGAATTTTTTTTTTTTATTTAAGTAAAATGCTATTTATTTAT
>NW_006179299.1:0-357 GCF_000334495.1 Tupaia belangeri chinensis | reverse complement strand
GGTCCACTTGTAAGTTCATAAGGCAGTTGACACATGGAGCAGATGAGCTTATACGCTGCCCACTCAGTGTTTTCAACGATGACCTTCTGCCTAGGGTAGCAACTGTTGATAATTCCTCAGTAATCTCATTTGTACTATCATTTGAGTCTCTTCTGTCTTCTTTGGTATCACTCAAAGAGTGTTCATTTGGTGAATCATGACCAAGATGACACTGTCCCTGGACAGAATGCTCCGCTGTGTGGCTGCACTTCTCTCCTCACAGGCTTTTGGTGCCTGGCTCTGTGTAGCCTGGTTGCCCAGCTTACCTGAGTGGGCCCTTGGGTCCTATCCCTGCGGCCCAGGTGTTTCATCCTAACT
>NW_006179298.1:0-357 GCF_000334495.1 Tupaia belangeri chinensis | reverse complement strand
GTTCTATGATTAACAAAATGACTATACTGGTTTATTTTATTTCCTTGCTTTATTTTCAGTAACCTTGCTCCAAAACCATTTCATTCACAATTTAAAATGGCTGAAGTTTGGTAAACAACCCAGCTCTAGGATTAGGTTACTAAAACCAGAGTTTTAACGGACAGGAAATGATGTAACAGGAGAGGCACAAAATGGAGCCCTGAAAACTCATATCTAAAAAAAATTCTAAAATAAAATAACTAGAGATGATGGCAGAATCTGTGTATGTGTGTATTGGGGTTGGAGCAAGGACTGAGAAAAGTGATGATAATTTGTTACCATAAGAAATGGAATATAGGGAACCAGCAGTTAGCGTAA
>NW_006179297.1:0-357 GCF_000334495.1 Tupaia belangeri chinensis | reverse complement strand
GGCTCCTGCTGCCGTTGTGGTCGGGTGGTCTGCATTGGGACCGTCCAGGGACCGTCCGCAAAGGCAGGAGTGTCCTGACTGCGCTGTCTAAAGTGGCACCCGTGGCCCCGTCGTGGCTACTGAGAGTTGACATGGAGTGGAACGGCCGAGGGACTGCATTTCAAACTTTATTTCATTTTAATTCTTTCTCTTTTTTAGTGTTTCTTGCTATCGGGCACATGCACCCATCTGCTCGTCCCTCCATTTTCATTCTTTAACGGTTTATTATATTTTATTATTTTTAGGTTGTTGCACTAGGGCTCTCTCACTAGAGAGAGGAGAGAAGAAGAAAGTGAGAAATCACCCCAAGGGATGGCC
>NW_006179296.1:0-357 GCF_000334495.1 Tupaia belangeri chinensis | reverse complement strand
TTTTTTTTTTTTAATGTGAGAACTTGTGTCCAATGAAACCATTGGAAATCTGAGAAATGAGATCATTTTGTAGTTTTGCCAGAGTTAAAACAGAGTCCACCTAATATGGAACTTAACTTCTCTCTCTCACGGTTAGTAATCTCAGTATTAAGTTTGGAATGAAAGATTGTTTCAGATAAAAGTATGCATTCCTGTAATACTGAAATTATGATATTGCTAGCTTATTATTACGCTAATTTTTAAGAAATTAAAGGTCATGCTGTGCCTGTTGTTATTACATACCTGATGTTGAATCCATAGGCCTGGCGGAGTGACCCAGGTGTTGTATGTATTGCAGACATCCGTTTACTTGCCCAC
>NW_006179295.1:0-357 GCF_000334495.1 Tupaia belangeri chinensis | reverse complement strand
TCGGCAGTTTAGACAACACCACTCAATGGCTCGGCTGATCCAATCCTAAGGCTGCTCCCAAACTTGTTCATTCATATAATTATTTTTCATTTATTACTTTTTAAAAATTCCCTGGCAGGAGTCTATGAATAGCAGCCCAGATTGAAGGCTTCTCTCAAAAACTGGAGAAAGTGTCTCTCAGTCCTCTGAAATTATGTGAACACCTATGAAAATGGAGTCTTAGCACAAACTTTGGCACAATGGAAAGAATGGCTGTGCATTCAGTTTATACTTACAAATGATCTCTCTTTGATCTATGTGTGTAATATTTTTCCATGTATTTACTTTAGATGATTTTTAGAGGCTTTCTTTTCTTTT
>NW_006179294.1:0-357 GCF_000334495.1 Tupaia belangeri chinensis | reverse complement strand
CCTGTCAGGATTTGGGGCATGCACATACACAGAGCATTTGCCACCAGAGTGAGATTGTAATGAAGGTCGGCCATGCAGGTTCAGGATTAACCTCAACCACTAGGCTATGGGGCCAGTCTGCCTAATGAGTCTTTTTAAAACATGGTTTACCACTTAGCCTAAGTGGACAGAGAACATTTTACAAATACAGAAATATCTGCGCTAAGAGAAATCCTGCCCCATGGGGATAGGCGTTCTAGAATGTGTAAAAAGACACAGGCAGGAGAGGCATTAGGCCCATGTGGCTGAGTGAAAGAGAAGAGGGGAAAGAGGCTACTAAGGTGGCTTAACTGTTGTGACAGGGTCTGATGCCCTCCT
>NW_006179293.1:0-357 GCF_000334495.1 Tupaia belangeri chinensis | reverse complement strand
TGGCTTGCTTTCTCACTTTTTCTCTCTGTGGAGCACGTGAGCCCTATATCAAATTAAATAATAATAATAGTGATAATAAAGAAAATTAAACAATTATAAGTAATTATAATAATTATAAAATAATAAAAATACAGAAAATACTTAAAAATAAATATTGACTTGTGGGAACACTATAATTTGGGAATTTTATATAGCATTTATTTCCTATATTTTTGGTGGTGTATGGGGGTAGGCAGAGATCATGGACATGATAGGCCCATCCAATGTAATAGGTACTTGTGGGGTGATTCTTATCTGAGACCATAGAGTTGAGCGAAAGGAAAAATGCCAGATGTTTTGAGCTCAAAAGGTCCTGCT
>NW_006179292.1:0-357 GCF_000334495.1 Tupaia belangeri chinensis | reverse complement strand
GACTTGAACCATGAAATTGGCCACATGGGATCCAGCAGCCTACACCACCATACCACCTGCTGGCCCCAACTAACAAGATTTGTATTACACTTCATTTGAGAAGTATCTATCAGGTGTTCATGGTGTGCCTAGCATGTTCTTGAATGCTCAACATGTGAATGAAACAGAACCCAGAGGAAAGCCTGTGGGGAGAAGTTAGGAAGCTTCGGTGTTAGTGGTCACCTGCCCAAGGTCAGGTGTAACTTGAACTAGTCATTAAATATCTTTAAGCCCGAGTTTACCTATCAAGCTTTGAGGGTTTAGATCTCTGTAAATCCTTAGGTGGTGAACATATCATTAAAGGTCACAGGTGGCATT
>NW_006179291.1:0-357 GCF_000334495.1 Tupaia belangeri chinensis | reverse complement strand
CATAGCTATTATGCCAACTACTGGTCCCAAGCACCTTTTTTTCTAGAGGATACTAACATATTTTTTATCATCCTCTCACATAGGAGAGTTTGAAGAGGGTTACAGATGCTGCTCCAGGTACCCTGACAGCACTTCCGTGTAGTTTATCAGCACCATCATCCAGACACCTAGTACGGCCTTGATTTAGACCATCAACGGTTCTGGAATGACTGGATTATTCCATGCTCACACTTAAGAAAATTGAAAACATCAAAGGAGATTAATTGTCAAGACTGAATTACCAACCATTAGCAAAGAAGCAATGGAAGATTAGGAAACAGAGATGGGTTGGAAGCAGAGCAAAAGATAAGGTGAGAA
>NW_006179290.1:0-357 GCF_000334495.1 Tupaia belangeri chinensis | reverse complement strand
TTTTTTTTAAGAAAAGGGGGAATACATCCAGATTTCCATGGTCATCTGGGACAGTGTCACACCTCAGGATTCTCCAGCATGAGACTTATTCTTTGATCCTTTTGCCTCTGAGGCCCTGGAGAACTGCTTCATCTCTCGGTTTTGTGATTTAAATAGAACAATGAATATTCATACCTTGATCTGTAGTGTTCCCTTTGTGTACTAATATTAGAAGTTCCTCTCATTCATTCATTGATTAATTTGGGTCCCTGGTGTGGCAGCATGAGCAACACTGTGAATGCATAAAAAACACAAGGTCTCCAACCAAACCTACACGTTTGACATAGAAAGCCTAGAGTTGGGACCAGCAGTTAGTGT
>NW_006179289.1:0-357 GCF_000334495.1 Tupaia belangeri chinensis | reverse complement strand
GCCTTAACCACTACAACACCTGCTGGCTCCTCCCCTTCACTTCTTAAATAAAACGTGGCATCTGGGCACAGAGTTGTGTATCCTACTATATCTTAGAGGTCTTCTTATTCCAGGGTATAGAGAACTTCCTCATCCCTGTGTAAATCTACAATGTAGTCCATTATGTGGCTACAACAAAATTTACTCCCCAGTCTCTTACTAATTAATATTTGGGTTGTTTTCTATCTTTTGCTATCGATGGTACAGTAGTAAATTACCTTGGGAATGATCATTTTGTGTTTTTGGCAATCATAATAGATACATAAAAATAAGGTGGCTGGGTCAAATGTAAATGAAGGGACCAGCAGATGGCATAAT
>NW_006179288.1:0-357 GCF_000334495.1 Tupaia belangeri chinensis | reverse complement strand
CTTGAATCAAGGTTGACCACGTGGGAGTCCAACGCTTTAATCACTGTGCCACTTATTGGCCCCAAAATATGTAATTTTAAAAAATAATAATCCAAAAGCTCTTGAAGCCTATACCAGTGACAGTTTCAACACATTTCACTGAGTAAAGCATTAAAGAATGAGTCAGTTATAATTCCATATAATGTAATGTAATATGTAAAAATATGCATAATGCAACTAATACAATATAATGCAAGTATTTAAGATATAGAGAGATACAAAATTAAATATTTTCTTTAAGAATTAAAAATTATTAATTAGTATTATGTTTAATTTGCTATCGGGTACGGGTCCTCACTAAAGAGACACAGACAGAGA
>NW_006179287.1:0-357 GCF_000334495.1 Tupaia belangeri chinensis | reverse complement strand
ACCACCCACTAAGGCCAAATTCCAAACCATGAAACTCTGGGGAATAAACCATGACCCAAACCATAACCTATGCAAAATAACAGGTTTTGAGAAGGAACCCTAATTACAGTGCAGTGTGAGGCTCAGTGTATGTGTATAACACACGCAGTGTGTGTGTAACATTGATACAGTCGTGTGTGTCCATGTGATATTTTGTCTTGGGTTTGTGTCTGTATGAAGTATTTAGAAGTATTTATACATGGATTAGTATCCTCACTGTGCTGAAGCCAGAAGACATACCGTCCTCAGAGGCTGCTGTACTTTTAAGGGAGAAAGGAAAAGCTTTGGCTGGGGAGGTTGAGGAGGGCTTCCTGCAGG
>NW_006179286.1:0-357 GCF_000334495.1 Tupaia belangeri chinensis | reverse complement strand
CCTTTTTTGCACCAACGTAAACTAGTGCTTCAATTACATTTTTTCCATAAATTATGCAACAAAGCAAGCAGAGGGAGCTCCTGCTATGGCATGGCCAAAACAGAGGGGCATGCCCGGCAGGAGCCCGCAGCCACATGAGGTGTCAGATCTCCAGGTCAGCTTGAAAACACGCCAGGCACGCGCATGGGCTCCAAGAATCCCGAAGAGCTGGAGGCTCTGTCTGGGTAAGCGGGATCGCGGGGTGATAGGACCCTGCCGGGTGCTTCTCTTTCTCCCTCTTGTACACACGCTGTCTATAATCTTTTATTTTATTTACTTATTTTTTTAGGTTTTGCACTCACCTGAAAGAGAGAGAGA
>NW_006179285.1:0-357 GCF_000334495.1 Tupaia belangeri chinensis | reverse complement strand
CCACTCTGCTTTCTTCTGCTACTCAGGGGAACTGGTTTAGTAGGAGTGGTCAGGGGAGTGCAGAACTGGATCTCTGCTTTTGGACCACAGAGAGAAGTGGGAATCTCCCATCTCCCATCCCTTTAGCCACGGAGGTGTATCCAGTGCCAATTCCCTAATGGGTAGGGACCATATAGTTTCCTTGTACAGAGAGGAAGATTTTCCTGGTTGACAGCATCATCATCAATATTGCTGAATCACATTTTCTTCTCTCCCAAGATATTACCCCATGTACTGTGCTTCCTTTCTTGGAGGAAGGGATGTTGGTGAATGTCAATCATTTCACCCAGGGCCTTCCAGCATCTGTGTACCACCCCC
>NW_006179284.1:0-357 GCF_000334495.1 Tupaia belangeri chinensis | reverse complement strand
GGGTTTTGATTCACTATGCATTAACTGACTGAAGGAAGGAATTGTAAGTACCCATAGGACAGTGTTTCATATTTCTCAGAGACATTGGCATCTTGCAGTGGGCTCGTAGAAGGGCTTCCACGTGTGCTGGTTGGTCTGGGATGTGTCCTGACGTGTGGACCAGGCCTCAGTCTACGAGACGGTAAGAGCAGAGACTGCATCCCTTTTCAGCTCAGGTACATAGTATGTGTTGACTACAAAAATGAACAGACACCTGGAGAGTGGTTACTCCTCCCTAATCCTCCTCAATACTTGTATTTTGGGAGTCCCAAGACATTTTAATAAAAGTGACATGTGGGACCAGCAGTTAGCGTAATG
>NW_006179283.1:0-357 GCF_000334495.1 Tupaia belangeri chinensis | reverse complement strand
GCTAACTGCTGGTTCCCAGGAAGTGGTATGATCTTTTTTCAGATGAGGAGACAGAGGCTCAAAGAGGCCAAGGAGGTTAACGTGCTGAAAGACACAGCTGGTAAGTGCCTTAGCCGGGTGTGGCTCTTGGAAGAGTCTCAGGGGTTGGCCATTCTGTTGTCTACCTCCCTCGAGGCAACTTGGCATCTCTAGTAGAAACAGGGAGGCAGTTTTTGAAAAGATGTACGGTAGGTGGTGAGCTAGGAGTATTGAGGCTGAAGCAATTGCTGGCTAGCCACGGGGAGATTTACAGGAAGCATTTAAAATATGACTGGTAAGGTCTGAGCGGACTCCCAGGTAGTCGGCTGCAGTTTGAGT
>NW_006179282.1:0-357 GCF_000334495.1 Tupaia belangeri chinensis | reverse complement strand
ACCACCTGTTGGCCCTAGTTTTAAATTCCTACATTGTTCACACCCTGGGTTTACAGCTCCCTTGCTGCCCTCGTTACACAGTTGTACTGGGTCCTGAATTGCCCACTTCATGTTCCACCAATGTCAAGTTCGTTAGCCTTTTCTCTAAGGGCGGGCCAGCACTGTGGGAGCTGCATGCACGAAGGAAGAGAGCTAGGTAGTTGGGTTTGGTATGGACAGTCTTATTTAATCCTCCTGTTTTTGGTAAGAGGCTTCCTTCCCACACTCTGCCGGCCCTACTCTGCAACCTCTCTGAGTTTTCTCAGAAAGTACGCCTTCCCTGAACGTCTGCGTTGGAGTTTGGAAGATGTAGTCATC
>NW_006179281.1:0-357 GCF_000334495.1 Tupaia belangeri chinensis | reverse complement strand
TGAAATTTCTGCCAATTGATGCCCAGACATGGATCTCCAGCTCCATTGCTCTTGGAAAGCCAGTTCTGAACATCCAGGCTCCTAAGGCCCACTCTCCATGGATACTGGCATTTAAAATGTAAGATATCCAGTATAAAACTCTTCATAGTCATAGTCTTCATTGGGATCATCATCTCCCCCTTTTTCTCCTCTGCGTTCAAAAGCAGGAACTCCATGTTGGACACTTCATAAGTAACAAAGTAGTTTCACACCTATTCTCTCTTTTGATCATCTCTCCCCATCCTCCAAAATATGCTTCTTCACATCTTCCTTTCTCCTTCATTGGAACCATTATTCCTTCAGGCCCCAGTGACAAAC
>NW_006179280.1:0-357 GCF_000334495.1 Tupaia belangeri chinensis | reverse complement strand
GCCCTCCCACATCTCAGATACTTACATCTGCCTCTTTTGCACACAGGTGAGCTTTGTGAATGCTCCCTCCCTGTACCACTTTGCCATAAGCCCTTTTGGTGCAGAAAGAAGTGGCAGCAAGGGAGAAAGACTGAGCACAAGCTGACTGTGCATCAGACTTTTTGTTCCTGCCTTCAGCCTGCTTCCTAGCTCCCCACCCCTTGACCTTCAATCATAAGCTGCAATGGAGAAAGAGTGAGCCGTGACAAGAAATACATGAGATGAGCACAGAAGAACCACATGTCTCAGAATCCCTGCTCTTTTGGCCACACAGGTATGCTTTCTATTCTCCTTCCTTACTATACCTCCATGTACTAC
>NW_006179279.1:0-357 GCF_000334495.1 Tupaia belangeri chinensis | reverse complement strand
AGTTCTGGGGCATTTTTGTCCCCAAGGAACATTTGACATTATCTAGAGGTATTTCTGGTTGTCACAGTTGGGATGCTACTGGCGACATGAGGAGCAGCTGGTGATGGCACTAAATGTCCTACAGTGCACAGGGCAGCCCTCTCCCCTGACCCAGCTCAGTGTCACCAGTGCTATGATTGAGAAAATCCGGGAGGCACTGAAGGCTTTTTGAGGTTTTGTACCGGTAAGTACGTTTTTGCATAAGGCAGATATTTAAAAAAATGTTGGATAAGAGAAAGTTGGGGTTTTTTTTGAGAGTTTTTATTTTTGTTTTTTGTGTTTTTTTGTTGTTTTTCTTTTTTGCTATAGGGCACGTGT
>NW_006179278.1:0-357 GCF_000334495.1 Tupaia belangeri chinensis | reverse complement strand
GAAGTCATCTCCATAACATAAAAGTGTAAGGTAAAGCAGCAAATGCTAGAGTAGAAGCTACCAAGTTATCCAGAAGATCTAGATAAGAGAACTAATGAAAGTGGCTACATTAAACAACATGTTTTTAGTGTAGATGACACGGCTTCATTTTGGAAGACACCATCGAAGACTTTCATAACTAGGCAGAAGTCAATGCTTAGCTTCAAAGGGCAGGATGACTCTTGTTAGGGGCCGATGTAGCTGGTGACTTTAAGATGAAGCCAATGCTCATTTATCATTTTGAAAATCCTAGTGCCCCTAAAAATTATGTTAAATATAGAATGCCTGTGCTCTAGTAATGGAACGAAAAAGCCCAAC
>NW_006179277.1:0-357 GCF_000334495.1 Tupaia belangeri chinensis | reverse complement strand
CTCCTCCAAGAAGGAGTCTCACCTGCTTCAGTAATAGCTGCTCTGCAAGAGATGCTAGCATTTTCAAGGCCAGTTGTTTCAACAAAATTTGTTCCGCTTCCTGATCAGAGACCAGGTGTAATATGGCTTGTGTGAGGCAGAAAATAAAATCTTGATACGGTTCACTAAATCTGTGCCACACACTGATCAAACCACCTTTCCCTTGACCCTGATTGGGAAGTCTTCTCCAGTATATAATGTCAATCTGCTGTTATGCCTGTGATGGATATCCAATTGGATACCCAATTTGAGCACAAGTATCAGCATTCCCCCCTGTTCCAGTCAACATTTTAAGTGTGATTTGTATTCCATGTTGTT
>NW_006179276.1:0-357 GCF_000334495.1 Tupaia belangeri chinensis | reverse complement strand
CTATGCAAAAATGCATCATTACTTTTCTGACCGCCCAATAAATAAACTTAAATAATATAACTGGCAGGTAAAACTAACCCAACACTTCCCTTGACACAGTCTTGACTTCCCAGATGCCCCCATATATACTAGTATGAGAATGATAATAATACTTAACATACCATACTCTAGAAAACATCTGAGATCTTTACCTGTATTGACTCATTTATTCCTCAGCGAAAGGTGAGGAAACACCAACATGTCAGGAAATTTGCTCAAAGCCATGCAGTTTTTAATGGAAGGTCAGAGTGAAAACCCAGGGCATCTGGCCCCCAAACCAGTGCTATTAATCTTTACACCAACACTGCATCCACGGTC
>NW_006179275.1:0-357 GCF_000334495.1 Tupaia belangeri chinensis | reverse complement strand
AAAAAAAAGAATGTTCTTGATGAAGCAGTCAAAAGAGTCATAAATTTGTACGCAGCACAAATTTGTACGCCAAACCAGGACATATGATTGAAACACTTGCAATGGGAACACACAACAATAATAGTTTCCTTGAGGATAAAAAGGACAGGGCAGTTGTTTCGGTTGCATGCTGAGGTAGCTATGTTCTCCATTTTTACTTGATGACATAGTTTGACCAAATAAAACTATGATTATGAATACTCTGATATTTGGTATGTCTGCTGTCAAAACAGAAAAAATTGCAGTTGCCAGTTCAAGATAAGCTGCATGGTGACTACAGTTCAAATCCCTGCCCAGTCAGCCTGAGATGCCAGGAAC
>NW_006179274.1:0-357 GCF_000334495.1 Tupaia belangeri chinensis | reverse complement strand
GCTTGAGAGTGTTGGGAAAATGAACACAGAAGCTCTGGAATCCTGGTAGCATTTCATGACATCGATGGTAGGCGACCAGTTTTGCCTGTTCCGTTGGCTGTAACTGTTGGTCCAATGTGTGTTTCCTGCTTCCCCGTTTTCTTTTCCTCTTAAATCCTGCTCTTCCTTTCCCCCATCACTTCCTCCACCTTTCTCTTTTCCGCCTCCTGCTCCTTCAGGCTCCTCCCAGATGAGAGCTTGGAGCCACACCCTGGGCCACACTTCCCTTCCCTGTACATGTACGGAGGCGCTCCAAGCGGAGCCCCCACAGGCACTGAGATGAGAGAACTGGCCACAGAGGCAGAAAAGGGTCTGTAG
>NW_006179273.1:0-357 GCF_000334495.1 Tupaia belangeri chinensis | reverse complement strand
TTTTTTTTTTTTTTTTTTTTTTAGTTATGACCCATTTTCTGGGACAGAATGGATAATTGTGCTTAGGAATTTGAAAGTAAAATGTGACATTTGCATAAAGGTTTCATGTTCACCTTTATACCGCGGCTGGGTAGATATGACAAAGGAAGAAGGAAAAAGAAAAAAGGCAGCTTTATTCAGGCAGTTCTTAAATGGGCATAATTCATGCGACCCTTAACCTGATACGGGTGGCTCCTCTGTTCTGTGAGATTTAGTCCCGACTCTCATCCTTCCCGCTGAGCAAGTGCTCAGCTCTTCCAGGATGCGAAGATGGAGGTCGCCTGGCAGGTGGCATGATGGTTGGGGCACTGAACTCCC
>NW_006179272.1:0-357 GCF_000334495.1 Tupaia belangeri chinensis | reverse complement strand
TAATCACCACACCACTTGCTGGCCCCTCTGCCTCTGTTTTCACAGCCATTCTCTGAATTTGCTGCTGACACTGTCAATCTAGGTTTACATGGCACGAGCCTAGATAGAATACCCATGGTCATTTAAGCTCACATGTGGTCCTTAAATCTCACTCTAGCCTTTTTCTTGAGCCAACCAGCAGCATACCTGCCTGCCTATGGGGTCAGCTTCTTGGATCTGTGGTGTGTGCAGTTCCATTAAGTCCTATGCTCACAAGGACCCTGTGCTCAGAAAGTCCTATGTTTTGGGGGGGGTTTGCTGTCACCAATGTGAAGTTCTAAATAATTTTTGAACAAGGAACCCTGCGTTTTCATTTTG
>NW_006179271.1:0-357 GCF_000334495.1 Tupaia belangeri chinensis | reverse complement strand
CAGAGCTTCAATCACTATGCCACCTACTGGTACAAAAATACCGTATTTACTTTACTTCCTACTACCTTTTTGTGAAGGTAAGCCAGAATGGAGAGAAGCTGTTGCCAAAGACCTACTGTATAGGAAACATGGTTAGAAAAATAGTATTTTGAAAGCCATTACAATGACTTTGAAAATATATGTTTGGACATTTTTTTTCTCCCTGACTACATGACATAAATATAGTGGGAGTATAAGGTCTTTCTGCCTCTACAGGTATAAGACTTCCTTTCTATCCTGACATCATGACAGAAAGGACAAATGGAGGACCTAATGGTGATGCAGCTTTTAGGAAAAACTCCTCTTCAAATTTGTGGA
>NW_006179270.1:0-357 GCF_000334495.1 Tupaia belangeri chinensis | reverse complement strand
GCCATTACACCAACTGTTGGTCCCCATAATAATCGTATATTATCTAGAATATAATAATAATAACTATTATATTGCCAATACCATGTATGGTTACATAGCATTTATTATAAAATTGCAATTTGGGCACATTTTATTCATAGTATATTTAACTCTGTTTATCGATAGTGTTATTAATGATTCAACAATACCGGTATGATTCCTTGATGACAAAGAGACATGAAGTCAATGCTGCATTAGGTAACCAAACTCCACTCGATTTCTTTTAGGTGATTCGTGATTCAGCCCATAAAGTATTTCCAGAAAAGATGAACAAATGCAACTTTATCCTGAACTAAGTAAAATCTCTTGAGCTTTTTT
>NW_006179269.1:0-357 GCF_000334495.1 Tupaia belangeri chinensis | reverse complement strand
ACATAGCCATTATACAAACTGCTGGTCCCTCATACTATTATTAACATTTTTCATTTTTTGTTTTCTTATTTTTTACTAGTTTTGAAAATATCTCTCTAATTTATAGTTTTTCACTAATATTATTTCTATTATAATTTTTCTTAAAAGAATGAATTTTACCTGCTTTTACCTCATGCACGAAAGGGGTAACTATGTGAAGTAATGAATGTGTTGGCTTGCTTTTCTAAAGTAATTATTTCACTGTCTATATGTATCTCAAAATGTCATGTCATATAAGTAGAAAAAATTAAATGAATAATGTTATTTTCTCTCATAGACAAAGTAATTCTCCAGAACTATATACTATTAGGAAAAAAA
>NW_006179268.1:0-357 GCF_000334495.1 Tupaia belangeri chinensis | reverse complement strand
TCTGTGCCTCAGCTTCCTCATCTGTAGAACAGTAAAAACATGGTACTTACAGGATTATTGTGAAGATCAAACAGGTGTGCTAGATACTTCACATTTTTCTCCTAATTCTATTCAACTGTCTTTGTTACTCTTTTCACCCTATTCTAAGTCTCAGGAAAGATATCTATACAGAATGACACTATCAGGATTTTCGGCTGTGGGTTTTAAGTAGCAACAGGAGAGCAGTCAATCCAAGGAGAAAGACTACATAGCCTCTCTACTCTAGCCCACAATTGACAATAGCTGCATTCCTATACCTAATGCAGCAGGTCTTTTTAATGGCCTTTCCTCCTCAGGTTACAGTAACTGCCCTGCCCT
>NW_006179267.1:0-357 GCF_000334495.1 Tupaia belangeri chinensis | reverse complement strand
CCCGCCCTCCCACCTTCCTCCACTGCAGGCGCCGTCCTTCCAGCGGTCCAGTATTTATCTTTGGAGTCAGCCTTTTTGCTTACGCGATAGGCCCAGTCGTATTTGAATAGCTCTATAGATATCATTAGTATACCATGTAGTCCACCTGTTCGTGTAAATCAATGGTTTTCAGTATGTTACCTAACTGAGCTTGGGGAACCCTTAGTCAACAGACGTGAAGCTTTCCTCCCTCCCATCTCCTGTGCTTCTGCTGTGAAACTTAGCACTTGAGTGTTAGTCTTCCTGGACTCTAAGGGTCTTTTATTTTCTGGATTTTTTTTCCTGTCTTTTTTTTTTTCTGGAGAGATTTTTTGCTAT
>NW_006179266.1:0-357 GCF_000334495.1 Tupaia belangeri chinensis | reverse complement strand
CTGGGATTGGCTGTTATTATGTTGGGAGTGCACCTATGCGGCTCGGGGATGTGCAGAGGTCAAGTCGGGTCAAAATGGCAGATTAGCTCCAAGATGGCGTTGCTCTGGTTCCTCAACAATGCTTTTGATTCTATGGCAGAGCCTGGTGGTGAATGTCCTGCTGACCCTCTTCCATGTGAGGAGCTATGTGATGGGGATGCATCCTGTCCCCCAGGACATAAATGCTGCTCCACCGGCTGTGGCCACATCTGCCGTGGAGACATTGAGGGAGGTATGTTGGCTCTTATTTCTTTTTAGATTTTTGCCATAAGGTATGTGTGGTTGCTAGAGAGAGACAGTGTAAAGGAAAGTGAGAAA
>NW_006179265.1:0-357 GCF_000334495.1 Tupaia belangeri chinensis | reverse complement strand
ATTAACTTAAGCTTTGAAAATATATTTTCTAATTATGGTTTGAACCCTTTACTGCAGCTCATCTTTCTCTCTCTCTGGCATCCTTAGAAAATGGAAGTTGCTCATTTAGTTGATGACACGGGAGAATACTATACACTTTGGCTTTTCTTTTATTTCACAATTGACCCGTTGACTCTTGTCAACTCTTATTTCTGCCTAGGAGCTTAATCATTCCTCAGAGATTGTTTTCTTAGACTTCTGGTGCTCCCACATGACTTCCTTTCTCCGGGTAGAGCAGAGCAGTGGACTCTGGAAGGGAGGAGGCTGCAGTCCACGCTGCCACGAGGCTGTGCGGTGCTGTTCCACGTGTTTGAACAC
>NW_006179264.1:0-357 GCF_000334495.1 Tupaia belangeri chinensis | reverse complement strand
GGGCAATGCCCTCTCCCTCTTCCTTTCCCTGTCTCTGTGAGCGCGCACCTCTGGCTTATAAACGAACAGGCAGAATGTACTGGGTTATTTAGTGATGCTTAGAGGTTTATTTTTCCCCCCAGAAAAGGTAATACTTGCTTATTTGCTAAAAACATAAGGTGAAAAGGGCATTCCTTCATCCTCGGTCCTGTTTGCCAGATGCCATGTTTATGCCTTTACAGTTTATTTATCATTATAGAGCATGCAGGCACACGAGAGCGAGCGTGAGCGCGAGCAAGACCCTCGGCAGGGTCTCTCCACACCACGACCGCTGCTCCTCAGGGTCTTGGGCACAGGGGTGCATGCCTGGCATGTTTT
>NW_006179263.1:0-357 GCF_000334495.1 Tupaia belangeri chinensis | reverse complement strand
TACATAATGATCTCAAAAACAATCTTAAAAAAAATTTCCATTATGTAGCTATCATTATTTCCCATATCAAAATTCAAACTGAGAAAATACAGGAATAGCAGTCCATTTTAAATGCAATAAATCCATTACAAATAGCATAAACATTTTCATAAAAAAAAATCTTTTAAGTATAAAACTTCAGTGACAAGCCTCAGCTGGATTCATACAACCACTGTATTCAGTGTTTTGTATTTTCCATGAAGAATGGGAAGACTCAGCATCAAAAATGATTACTTAAATAATATTTTAAAACATACACATCACCTTGACAAGTGATAAATGTTTTCAAGTTTAGCTGGTTACCAAATGTCATCTCAA
>NW_006179262.1:0-357 GCF_000334495.1 Tupaia belangeri chinensis | reverse complement strand
ATAAAAATGCACATGTGAAAAGGGCATGTATTGCTCAACACACACACACACAAGACAAGAAGAACATTTTCTGGAAGAACACTGACTTCAGCAAATACAGTATCACTAAACGGATTACACTGTCAGGAACTGAAAAGGAGAATAAGACTTGTATGAAGCAAGATACGAAGGAGGAGATAAGATGAAAGGATGACATTATTGGGAGCTGGAGAGAAACACCAGAAAGGCAGGCGAGCACTGAGGAAACCCAGCATGCAGTCATCCTTCTGAGGAATGTCCTTGAGACACACCCTGCTGACCAGGAAAAGGCGTAAACTATTGACCTCCAGCAGGAGAAAGCTGTAGAGAGAGAGAGAG
>NW_006179261.1:0-357 GCF_000334495.1 Tupaia belangeri chinensis | reverse complement strand
AAAAAAAAAGAAGGAATCTTGTTTCAACATAGGTAAATCTGGAAGAAATTATGTTATGTCTAATAAACCCGGCAAGGGAAGACAAAGCATGTTCTCACTCATTTCTGGGAGTTAAATGATTTGATCAAACAGAAAAGAAAAGAGGAATGGGAGATACCAGAATCTAGGAAGAAGGAGGGATGAGAGGAGAATAGGGAGACAAATACAAAATTGGTTGTATTGTTTGGCAAATACAAAATTGCAGGTAGACAAGAGGAATGAATTTGACAGTATTAAAGAACAATAGAGTAAGTGTAGATCATAACAACCTAATGTATGATTCCATATGGGTTGAAGAAAAATGGATCTCAAATGTTC
>NW_006179260.1:0-357 GCF_000334495.1 Tupaia belangeri chinensis | reverse complement strand
AAAAAAAAGAACAAGCAATACTCCAACTCTGACTTCGCACCAATTTTCTGCCCCTTCTGTGGGTAGGCTGAGACTGTCAATCCCGGCTGAATCTGGAAAACCCCTTTGGGGAGATGAGAATGGAAAACAGTCTAATTTAAGGAGGAGCCAGGGACTACCTACAATGCATGCTGGCCTCTTGCAAGAGTGCACATGGAATGGGAAAAACGACTTGCACCCTCTCTGCAGGACAGCATGTGACGGCCGGCTGGCTGACCAATAGGAGCCAAGAAATCACACCAGCTGACATCACGTGAGCACTTGCCACAGCCATGATATGGCCAGGTCAGAGTTCAAAACAGTTTTAGGAAAGCATTG
>NW_006179259.1:0-357 GCF_000334495.1 Tupaia belangeri chinensis | reverse complement strand
CCATCTGCTGGTCCCATCGATGGGATTCTTTTAACATGAGCTTCCTAGAAACAGATCAAATGATTTGTTCAGAAGAATTAAACCTAAGAAAGAACTATTTAATAGTGTGTTAAACAGTTCAGAAATGACAAAGACCATGTACAACTATTGTACAAGAAAATGACAATGCAGATCTTATGGTCAATAGCAAACCTTCAACAAAATGGTTGTGACAAAAGCCTTCCTATAGGCACAGTGTAACAGTAATGAAAAGGATTCTGGAATTCTCCCAGACTGTCATTGTCCCAGGAGAACAAATTCTAGACTGTCACCATAGAATCTTTTATTTTAAATAATTATTTAATTTTCTTTATTATT
>NW_006179258.1:0-357 GCF_000334495.1 Tupaia belangeri chinensis | reverse complement strand
TGGGGGGGTGGGTGGGGTGGGACTAAGGACTGGAGGGAAGGGAACAATTAGAGAAGGAAGAGGTGCTATGGCATTTAGTTCAAGGCAGCCACACCCTGAGAGGCCCGAATTCAGCCTTGAGCCCACCTAACTTAACAGTCTCTGTTCTAGGTACTGGAGATGCAGTAGGCAAGGCAGGGTATACACTCCACAAGATCGGAAGTTAATGTTTTAGGGGTAGGGTGACGAATGAATAGCTTCCGAATGTTCAGCATCTATGGGGTACAGTTCGTTTGGTTGGAGGGTGTGCGTCGGGACTGTGAAGGCCTGGAGATGTCGCAGGATGGCTGGCTGGAGAAGATCTCATAAAAGGGCAAC
>NW_006179257.1:0-357 GCF_000334495.1 Tupaia belangeri chinensis | reverse complement strand
AATATTCAGAGGATCGCTTTAGCAGTGAATCCCAGATTGCAACTAAAATACCTTCACCTCTGTTTGCGAGGGTGAACCTGAGCAAGAGCCGGGGCGCAGTAGCAGTATTTCAAAATAGCTTTTGTTTAGTAAAGGATGCCTCTTACGATGTTTGTCTTTCCAAGAATTAGGTTTTTGTTTGTTTGTTTGTAAAATAAAACCATTGCCATAAGATACTAGGTCACTGAGGACGTGAAATGAAACTCATGGTTTGAAAACATCTTTCATTCTGAAAAGCCGGCCCTAACTTGGCTGTTCTTAGAATGATCGATTCTTCGGAACTGCCCTTAGGGCTAGAATTGGTTAAAAAAAAAAAAA
>NW_006179256.1:0-357 GCF_000334495.1 Tupaia belangeri chinensis | reverse complement strand
TTTGTTTGTTTGTTTGTTTTGGTAAGCTAATTTTTCCATTTTGGCATGATTATTTCATAACTTATTCCGTCTTCCTAAATCTGCAATGACTTAAGAAGCACGCTAGGTGTGTGTTCTTGCCTACCCCAAATCCAGAGAGGAATGAGAAACGAAGAAGGGATCGTGGTGTGACACCCACATAGTGGGTCTGTTTTCTTTCTTTCTCTTTTTCCATCTCTCTCTCTCTCTGGTTGGTGCACATACCCTCTGGCAAAATTAAAAAACAATGACTCGTGTAATGGTTCTTAAAGTGTAGTTTGCTCTTTGAGTTTTGCATAAAACTGTGTTCAAGGGAACCAGCAGTTAGCGTCATGGCTA
>NW_006179255.1:0-357 GCF_000334495.1 Tupaia belangeri chinensis | reverse complement strand
GCTCCGGTGGGTGGTGTTTTGTCCAGCCGGCACCTCCCAGTGGGGGACAGCGAGTAGACTCACGTTCGGAGGGACGTGTTGGCCCAGTGCGAGCCTGGGGAGTGGCAGCTGCTCCACTGTGCACACCCCCCATGAGCGAGCGGTTCGGTTCCCCTGCGGTGGACCCCTTAGAGATCCGACTAGCCCTGGAGCTGGGTGCAGGTTGGCAGCCACGGCCACACGGTGCACCCTACATGCTCCCGTGAGACGGTCGGCACACGGACAGTGTCACTGCCTGTCAGCGTCCGGCGGCCTGGATTGGCCCCGCAATGACCTCGTCTTGGTGCCCTCTGTTGCTCTCTCCTCATCTGCCGGGTC
>NW_006179254.1:0-357 GCF_000334495.1 Tupaia belangeri chinensis | reverse complement strand
AACTATTAATCTGATAATTACAAATATTATACTACTTTTTAAAGATATGTTTATTTCATACTGTGAGAAACACATGCAATTTCTTATCTGATTGTATTGCTTATGTTATTTCACTGGAGATGTAATATAGAGAAGAGAATGAATGAAGGAATATAGGGAATAAGTGCTTCCCTTGGATCAGATTAAGCTTGTTTCATTATGATTCAGTTTTCTCTTTCCTTCATGCATTTACTAGGACTTCAGAACAGTGTTAAATAATAAAAGTAATAGAATCATCCTTGCCTTTCTTGAACTCTTAAGAGAATATATTTAAAGTTGTCCTATTATATATGTTATCTGAGGTTTTTAAAAAAAATA
>NW_006179253.1:0-357 GCF_000334495.1 Tupaia belangeri chinensis | reverse complement strand
CATGTATATGTGTGTGTGTATATATATATATGCTATGTGTGTGATAAAGAATTTATTGTATTAGAATATATATTTCCTTAAGTAACTCACATAGATTGTTTTATTTAATTGCCACATTAACCGTGAGCCACTATTATTATACTCATTTTACAGAGGAGGAAGCAAATACAAAGACGTTAATTAGCTTGGCCATGATGTCACAGAGGAAAGGGCAGTGCCAAAATGCGGACCTAGCCATTCAGATGGGGAAAGGATACTCATAATCACTACTGTACATAACCTCCATATATATCCAAATGTCACCTCTGCAAACCCTATGGTAATGGAGGGACAATCTTATCTAAAAATGTTCTGCAC
>NW_006179252.1:0-357 GCF_000334495.1 Tupaia belangeri chinensis | reverse complement strand
TTTTTTGTTGTTGTTGTTGCTCACCCATTTTCCTTACCCACACATTAAAATAAACCAGTTACTGAGTTTTTGCTCTGTACTATCTGGCTATTTTTACTCACCCTCTCCAGATCTCACAGAATTGTTTAACAGCACTATTTCTTTATGAATGGCAAAATTCATGTTTGAGAAGTTAGGACTTATTTTGTTTCCTGATGAATCTATAACGGAATATTTTTGATTATACCTGACTTCTACACAGACAAACCACTGATGTAAGTCCAGCATGCAACTGTTTAGCAAATCAGTCATCTCGTAGTCAGATTCCCTAGGGGTTACAGCAGAATACCTGGAAGAACTTCCATGGAAGACATACTA
>NW_006179251.1:0-357 GCF_000334495.1 Tupaia belangeri chinensis | reverse complement strand
CCTCTCTCTGTCTCTGTCTCTCTATGGCAAGCTCTCTGGCAAATCAAGAGGAGGGAAAAAGAAGAAAAAGAAAATGATGCATCAGTCTCACTTAGGATGATCGGTAAAAATGAAATCTAGTCGCAGGAAAAGGAACAAAGCCCTTTGACCAAACAGAGTATATTCCAGGATTGCTGACATTGGAAAGTGAAGATCAGTCGAAAGACCAGGCAGGCCAAGACCGATATGATCAGATTAGTACCCACCATAACAGCAGCTGATGAAGATCAAATGTTCAGGGAAGTAGAAAGGGGAACAAGGACATTCCTTAACAGGATATAAAGAATAACCAACACCGAAGCAAAGGCCAGGCTCGGA
>NW_006179250.1:0-357 GCF_000334495.1 Tupaia belangeri chinensis | reverse complement strand
CCACAACCTTGCACAAAGACCACTACAACCTGACAGCACTACTTTGCCAGGACATCTGTCCAGAGACCATCAATGCAGCCTTGGACTCAGGCCATTCTTGTTATTGATCCTGGTGGCCAAGGATAATTGTCCCAAAACAGCTGTTATGATCCTCTCAGCCTACCCTCTCCTCCCACTTGTGGTTTTTACTCTTCTTGAGGACTGTTAAGACTTCTGTATGTTTGGGGTAACCTGAAATATGTTCTTCTAGACTTCATGCCAGCTATGGTCTGTATATATGCCCAAATAAACACTTTTGCTGTATATATTTTGCCCAGTATACCTTTTCTTAGGTTGATACAATCATGGTAAAGGCTT
>NW_006179249.1:0-357 GCF_000334495.1 Tupaia belangeri chinensis | reverse complement strand
GAACCACATAGTTGGCCATGTGGTATTCAGTGCCTTAACCACACCACCTGCTGACCTGCCAGCTACCTTACTCCTCACTCTCTCTTTCTCTCTCATTCTAAATTTAACCAGTTTCAAAAAGGCTGGACATTTTCTAAGTTTCCAGTTGTTTCTTGATTTATTTTTAAATACTTAAATCTTTAATGCAGCTCATGGTTATTTTTGCAAATGTCGTAAGCAAGGAACTTTTCCTATTTTCCTCTAAAACTGTCCTGGTAAATTGTTTCCCGTGTTTGCTTATCAAAACAGAAATGCTGTCATGAGTGTCCTTATGATATACTTAACTAATGGAGTCCAGAGCCTTTAACCACCACGCCA
>NW_006179248.1:0-357 GCF_000334495.1 Tupaia belangeri chinensis | reverse complement strand
TATGCCCTCTGTTGAGGGGATGTTAACAGGTATGGGCCCTGTAACTCTCCTTACTTGTGATTCTAAAATGGAGGCTGGGAACAGGCCAAGTTCAAGAGGCTAAGACAACCCTGAAACAACTCTGTGCTGTGAATTTGGAATTGAGGGGGTTGCCTTGTTTAAGGTTGGCTTATCTTAAAAAATTTTAATAAAATAATAAGCCTTTTGAAGGAGTTTCTAAGTGTCTGGTACTCATAATGTATGAGGAGACATCAAAAAAGTTCATGGAAGAAACACGGAATTAAAGTACAAGTTTATGGGTTGGCCCTATGGCCTAGTGGTTCAAAGGAGCCAGATCCCCCACATGGCCAACTGTGG
>NW_006179247.1:0-357 GCF_000334495.1 Tupaia belangeri chinensis | reverse complement strand
TAACCGCGATGCCCTCTGCTGGTCCCAGTGCACAATACTCCTCATCGCTGCACTTACCACAGCTCTGACCTGGGCGAGACGGACCCTGCCAGCCCTTTTGGAGAAAGAAGGCTCTCTTCTGAACAGAAGGCATGACATATGAGCAGACTTGAGTAAATGGTAAAAGTCCATTTCTACTTGGTACAGGAAATTCTTCCAGAAATTTTTGCTTGAAGTAGTTTTTGCCCCTCCAGCCACTCAGTGCCTGCTTGACCCTGACTCTGCCATCCACGTGGAAGCTGCGCATGCTCCCACAGCAGGAGACGCCTCGCAGGTATCCCCAGGAAAAGATCACAGGGAACTGGCAGCTGAGGCCGA
>NW_006179246.1:0-357 GCF_000334495.1 Tupaia belangeri chinensis | reverse complement strand
TAACCATTACGCCATCTGCTGGTCCCAAAAAGAAACAATATTATTTTATGAGGACATATGTGAACTTATGATCAGGTTGAAGAAAAATATACAAAGTACTTATGCATGGACATAAGTAAGGAACACACTCTGGATGATTAGTTCCCAGTCAGATCTGATCCATTACTAGATTTCAACATTGACCTAGCGCTCTCCCTTTCTTGTCTACAGGCACGTTAAAATGGATATCAGGAAACCAAACACAGCAAAGAGTAGTCTAAGGTTGTGGAAGGTAAAATGTAAAACGAGTAACATCCCAAGTATCACTTATTTGATTATCTCAACTACCCAGAATTCTGGTGAGAAAAAAGGGAAAGA
>NW_006179245.1:0-357 GCF_000334495.1 Tupaia belangeri chinensis | reverse complement strand
ACACACACACACACACATATATATATAATAATAATTGTAAGCTTAAAAAAAAGAAAAAAATTTTCCAATTTTTCACCACTGAGAATGATGCTAGCTCTGGGTATGGCTCAGAATATTTTTGGTAGTATATATCTGATTTATTGTTTTTCATAATTGACTTTCAAATACTTGCATTTTCTATTATTTACTTTCCTCTTCAGGAATTTAAGAGTTTTGAAATGCAATAATTCTAATCATCTCTGCCCCTACTCATACTGCCATTCTCCAATATTTTATTTCTAGACTATTGTCCCTTTTGTGATAATTATTGCTTGATAAAATCATGTTGGTTTGCATTTACCACTTTGTTCACCATTT
>NW_006179244.1:0-357 GCF_000334495.1 Tupaia belangeri chinensis | reverse complement strand
CTTCACAGTCTAATTACAATGCTGTGATTGTATTGTGGCATGTAAATGGATAATTTAAAAATTCCTTAACAGACCAATGTTGAGGGTAAGCGTGTGGACTATATGTAAGTCTGGAAATCACTCACTGTCTAGCTCCTTCGTTACTTTGTTGATTAATGCATTTCACATTGTAGAAAGCATATAATGAGTCACAATGTAAGCACTGAAAGGAGTAAGCTGGTATAGAACATGCCATCCCTGGGCATGTAATAAGCAAACCATCTCAAGTGGATGTGAGAAAAAAGAAAGTTAATGGGCAATGGGAGTATTTCTTAGATTTCAGTGAATATGAGAGTCACCTTGGGGGTGAGTCTTGTG
>NW_006179243.1:0-356 GCF_000334495.1 Tupaia belangeri chinensis | reverse complement strand
GGTCTGGGACTCAAACTGTGGTTGGCTATATAGGAAGTCATTGTAACCTGCTGGCTCATCTTTCTAGATGATTCTAGGTGATACACTGAACTCAGAAAACCACTATACCTTGCTATGCATTCTTCCTACAAATTACCAGTGGTAGCTCTCTATTTACTGAGCCAATCTTTGAGCTCAGAGTGTGGTAGTGAGTCAAGTGGACTTGCATTTAGATCCTGGTGCTTAAATTTTCTTCATGGGAGATCTAGGGCAGATAGTTTACTTTTCTTTTTCAGTTTCCTCATCTGTAAAATAAGGACACAGAGAGTGTTTAGAAAATTATTTAAAAAGATGCATGTAAATTATTTACCATCTTA
>NW_006179242.1:0-356 GCF_000334495.1 Tupaia belangeri chinensis | reverse complement strand
AGTGACACACTGCTAAGATGTGCTCCACACTCTGGGAATACATTGGATGTGATTCTTGGTCCAACCTAAAGCCTCAGTGTGTGACAGGCAACAGTAATCCCAGTGACTCGGGAGGCTGACACAGGAGGATCATGAGCTCAAGGTTTCAAGGTTGACCTACACAACACAGTCAAGCCTTGTCTGAAGGAGCTGGCTGGGCATGGTGGTGCATGCTTGTGGTCCCAGCTAGGAGGCCGAAGAAGAACAGCATAACAGGAACCCACAGTCTTCAATAGATAAATGATTTTCAAAGCTTAAACTTGATTATGGAATAAAATTATAACCAGTTGAGGAAAAACATAATGATTTCACGTACA
>NW_006179241.1:0-356 GCF_000334495.1 Tupaia belangeri chinensis | reverse complement strand
CATTAATGCTTTGCCTCTCTATTTTTCTTTGATTAGATTCTTTCTAAATGCTACCACTCTCTTCCATTTGAAATTTTCAACTCTTGCTTTGCAGATTCAGAAAGCTGTTCAAATTTCTGGCAGCACTCCTGCTCATGTGCCTTGGCCAACTCAACATCTTTGCTTTTTAACCAGGTTTTATTCAGAGCTTTATTTGAGTTCTCATAGTCAATGAGGACTTTGGTTCATTGGTGTAAGAGATCCTTAGCAGCCTCTATGTTCAGCATATAGTACTGGAGAAGTCCTGTCAGCTTCAAATCTTTGTCTGATGAGACTAGACTCTCTGCTTTCCTAAGTTTTTCAAACAGCTCAGCAAT
>NW_006179240.1:0-356 GCF_000334495.1 Tupaia belangeri chinensis | reverse complement strand
CCCCGCCCCCCCCTGCCTCTGATCCAGCTCAGCTCCAGGTCTAGGGGGAATGTCTCCCCTTCTTGGATCTCAAGGCAAGACAAAGAGACAGAGACAGAGACACAGAGACAGGCAGACACAGCGGCAGAGACACACAGACATAGACATACAGACACACAGACACAGAGAAACAGAGACGCACAGACACATGGACAGAGAGACATCCCCGTGGACCCCGGGAGCATGTCCGCCTCCTCAGTGCACCACTTAGGCTCCTTTTCCAGGGTGGAATCTGGGTCCCAGCCATGCACTCACTTGTCCAGACAGAGGCACAGAGACAAAGAGACACATACGTGCAGATACCCACAAAGACATGG
>NW_006179239.1:0-356 GCF_000334495.1 Tupaia belangeri chinensis | reverse complement strand
TGAGTGAATAAGATGGGATGGAAGGAAAGACCTGCAGGGACACTCACGATCACTTATTCAAGGAGGGAAACTGAGGTCAGAGGGGAGAAGATATGCTTCCTTGTTAGTGGCAGTACAAGCAACAGAAGCCAGGACTCTGTGATAATTGGGCCCTCTAAGTCCCACTTCACTGAACATACAGTGAGACAACCTGTTTATTCCTCACCTATTAAAGACAGGGTAGGGGGAGACTATTGCTAAGGGTTGTTCCAGCCCAGAGATCCCACGAGACTGAGGTTACAACACTTGGCAGAGGCGTGACCAGGCCACGATCCTGGATACAGCCTCTCCTGCCTACCCGTCTTGTTCTGACACAG
>NW_006179238.1:0-356 GCF_000334495.1 Tupaia belangeri chinensis | reverse complement strand
ATATATAGAAAAGGGGAAAGCTAGAATAAACTTTGTGATGTTGGATTGGAATTGGAAGCACCGATACTAATTCATGGTCACAGATAATAGACATGGTTATGGACGTTTACATGCATACATTTATTTCCTAACTCTTTCTGCGGAGGGGTCTGGAAGCAATGATACTACCAGATAGCTCTGAACACATGTCAATCCTATATACTTGTTTCTTAAAACCATTCTCCACCAAAAGGAATCCATAGAAATATGGCTGATTCTAGTGTTGGATTAAGAAAGGAATAAGATGAGCCTGGAATTTCTCACTGTGCTTGAAATTTAAAGATTTCCCAATGAGGGAACCAGCAGTTAGCGTAATG
>NW_006179237.1:0-356 GCF_000334495.1 Tupaia belangeri chinensis | reverse complement strand
TGAGATTTATCTATTATTTTTATTGCCACCTCCATCTTGGTGATCCGGTGCCGCCCCAGCTTCACCGCCGCGAAGTTGCCCTTGCCCAGCGTGCCCTCGATGTCGTAGAACCCCACCCGGACCGGCCCGCGCTGCAAGTGCCTTGGGCCATCCGCCATGACCATGCTGGGCCCCGCTGCCAGACATGGCGACTGGAGAGCGGGCCGGCAGGCAGACTGGCAGGCGGTGCGGCTCTGATCAGGTGACGGCCGCTCCGCTCGCTCCTTTGCTCCTTCCCTCCCGCTCCGCAGGGCCCAGCCAGGCACGCCGCTGCTCGTATGTCTTTCTTAGAGAGATTCTTGTTCAGCTCATTTTCC
>NW_006179236.1:0-356 GCF_000334495.1 Tupaia belangeri chinensis | reverse complement strand
TTCCCTATCAACATTTCATAACCTATCTGGGTAGTAGGTCTCTGGCCATTTATGACCCAGCCTCAGAAATTAGACCATTCTACTGTGTTCCATTTGTTGAAGCAATCACAAACTGGAATCACAAGTCAGATTCAAGGGGGAAAAATATAGATTGGCTCTGAAAAATAAAGCCAGTGAAGTAAACTCAGGATCAAACGTTGGCTAGGGTACCTGTTCATTATATTGCAAAATCATACCTAACTTGTGAGTAGCAAAGCACCCTGAGAGAGTGATGGAGCTATTGGAGGGGCTCCAGAAAAACATGTGTGTCAAAATTTCAATTTCTATAGAGGCCAGCAGTTGGTGTGATGGTTAAG
>NW_006179235.1:0-356 GCF_000334495.1 Tupaia belangeri chinensis | reverse complement strand
TAAATAATATTAAATAAATAATTTTAAAAAAAAGAATGATATTGGTCCTGTCTTCTGGGAGAATGCAAACAAATAAATAGAAAATTACAATATGGTGCAATATACTGTGTATTTATCCATTTATACGCTTGAGGTCAGGAATGTTCCAGATGGATGGAACAGCATGTACGAGAGACCAGAAGCAACAGAGAAAATGATTTATATAAATAATTAAAAATACGACCAGTCCCACAGCTCAATAAGTTGAGGGAGATGGATCCCATATAGCCAATTGTGGTTCATGTCCTGGCCCCAGCAGCTTGCGAAATATGACAGATGCATGTACATATGCCCAAAATCCTGACAGGATGGAGAAA
>NW_006179234.1:0-356 GCF_000334495.1 Tupaia belangeri chinensis | reverse complement strand
AAAAAAAAAAAAAGAGGTTGGTAAATATACTTACTCTGTATTTTAGAGCACCCAGCATTTCTGAGCAATGTAATTTACAAGAGCACTGAATACAATGTTTTCCATTATGTGAACACAGTCATGTTTAACCCAGAAGTTCCACACATTATCCTTTATATATTAAACCCTTATAAATGAGGAAATTGAGATCCAGAAAGGCTATGTGGCTTTCCAAATATATAGTTAACTAGTAGCAGAGACAAGAGTCTAGGTCACCTGATCCCTAATTAGAGTCATTTCCCACTCTGCCAGGCTGTCTTTACTGGAATATGACAGCTAAATTCACAAAGAAGGGGCAGCACCTCCTAGTAGCTCTA
>NW_006179233.1:0-356 GCF_000334495.1 Tupaia belangeri chinensis | reverse complement strand
TTTATTTGAATACTGAATATATTCTGTTAGGACAAAGTGTTCTGAGAATAGAATTTTCTAAAGAAAAAAAAAATTAATGGCACCAACACAATTAAAATGGAAAAAATACAATTTCTAACATAACAAAAAATGATAGGCAGATACATTATCATTCTGTGAAATCCATTTAAGGAATTCCTTTATCTGATAAGCTGTCATTTAATTTAAACCTACTTGAGACATGAATATTCGCAATCATCAAAAAATAGCACATATAAAAATAGATACAGTAAACAAAAGAATATGTTGCTATTCATTAAACACCTTTAACGAAAGCAGTGCTTGATAATTAGAAAAAAGTTTTCATTGGGAAAAAA
>NW_006179232.1:0-356 GCF_000334495.1 Tupaia belangeri chinensis | reverse complement strand
TCTAGCTGCCTGGAACCCCCAGGTCCAGCTGCCTGAAACTCACAGATCCAGCTGCCCAGAACCCATGGTCTAGCTGCTTGGAACCCCAGGTTTAGTTGCCTGGAACCCCCAGGTCTAGCTGCCAGGAATGGCTTCTATTACCCTAAAGCCTCTGTCCAAAATAACTCTGGGCCTCCTTCAAATCGGGCCCATTCCACCAACTTATAACAGAGACCGTGCGTGGACCAACGCACCTCAGACTGCTGTGAAAATCAGACACTGAATGTGAATTTGTTTTACTATACATATTTTTAAAACTTTTAGGGTTTGGGTGTTTGTCTGTTTGTTTGCCATAGGGCAGGTGCACTCACCAGAGA
>NW_006179231.1:0-356 GCF_000334495.1 Tupaia belangeri chinensis | reverse complement strand
ATTTGTTTTTCAGATGCACTGTGATTTTTGTTTGATTTCATCAATAAAAGTAAACATTATTTCTGTCTCTTGTGGTCAAATACTAGATTCGTTTTAAATGGTCAGATATCATCCAGAAATTGGCATTTCTTTGCTATCATTTTCATTTGTTCCAAACTCTTTGAACTACCTGAAATTTTCAGCAAGAATTCCAGAAAACTTAATATTATATCCTGTTTAAAATATTTATTTTTTCATGAAAGTAATGCATGCACTTGCTTAGGACATAACAGGGGCGGGTTCAGTGGCACAGCAACAACGTGCAACTCAAGTGATGCTGCATCCAGCTGGATCCATATGAAAGATCCTGGGTCCCG
>NW_006179230.1:0-356 GCF_000334495.1 Tupaia belangeri chinensis | reverse complement strand
AAAAAAAAAAAATCAGAGAAGCATTTTTACCCACTTCACTTTCTAAAGCATAGGTCTTCCCCAAAGGGAAAAGATAAATAGAAGCAAAATATCAGGAAGATGTGCATGACATTCCTATTCTCACTTCTGGGTATATATATAAAAGTCAGAATCTTGAAGAGATATTTGCACTCCAATGTTCATTGCCGCATTATTTTCAATAGCCAAGATATAATTGCAATCTAAATATCCACTAGCAAATTAGTGGATTAAAATGTAGCATTATATACAATGAAAACATTTTTGTAAGTTTCTTTCCTCCATGAGAGTGAAAGAGAGAAAGGCATGTTCTCAATGGTTTTCATGCCACTATCTGC
>NW_006179229.1:0-356 GCF_000334495.1 Tupaia belangeri chinensis | reverse complement strand
CTCAGCTCCCATGGAGGACTCAGTCTTCTCAGGATCTTGATTCTACTTGTTTAGTAGTTTTGTTTAAAGCTCTGCTCTCATGTGTAGCTGATTTAAGCACAACTGTTTTGGCAACCTGAAGGTTGCCAACCTTTTCTCAACTTTAATTTTTTAGTTAGAACTATGTTAGCTGAACCAATTGAGATATCAATGTTATTGGCTACTGTTTCTGCTGAGAGCCATGAATCTTCTTCAACTAGGCACAAATACGATTTTTTCCCTTACATACTGATGTGACTGAGTGAAATCTTCAGCATTGTCTTATCCTTCTTAAAACAATTTGTAAATTTGTAAACTGCTAATTTATTTGGAATATT
>NW_006179228.1:0-356 GCF_000334495.1 Tupaia belangeri chinensis | reverse complement strand
TTGCACTTTCTTGTGTGTTCCTCTTCTGGGTCGCTGCACTACTTGAGAGCACCGAAGCCCTGGTGATTCGCAGTAGGAGAGCTTCCTGTTCTTCAAGCGTTCTGCCCCTTCCTGATCTGTCTGTGGTAGTTCCAAACCTCAAGTATGCAGAACGCCTCATGGCGGACTTCTGGGATGTCCACATCCTTTTTCTACCTCCGAGATTCGATTCAGCTTCCGCACAGACACCGTGATGTCTGCACTTTACCCGAATCCCTGAGCACTGACAGGAAGCGATCAGCGGATACGTTTGTGAAATGTCTGTCCAGAACCACGTATCACGTCCTTTCCCACGTAAACATCGGGCTGCGGTTCTG
>NW_006179227.1:0-356 GCF_000334495.1 Tupaia belangeri chinensis | reverse complement strand
CACCTGCTGTGTGTCCCACTGCCAGTGCCCCACTGGCAAAGGTTCTCTGCTAGTCGACGGCCCAGGAAAGGTCACTGAAGAGACAGCTGAGTATTCTCCTTTCAAAGGAAATTATGCTAAAGGGCTAGACAGTGAGAGCCTGGGCTGCTCTGGGAGAAGCAGGGAGCTCTGGGACATTCAGGCTGCAGTCCACCTTGTCGCTCTACAAGTCTGGACCACTGGAAGAGGGAGCTGCGTACCAGAGTCACGACTACTACAACTGTCCCCTGGCTCTGGCTGGGAAGCACCCCCACCTGCTGATCTCCACGCCAGAATCCATCTGGAGAACTCACTGGACTATGGCGGCTCCTGGGCTT
>NW_006179226.1:0-356 GCF_000334495.1 Tupaia belangeri chinensis | reverse complement strand
TATATATACACATACATATAACATATATATATGTGTATATATATGAAGATTTTTTAAATACATGTGTTATATGAGTGTGTGTATATATGAAGATATTTTTTAAATACATGTGCTATCTTTTCCTATTAGGAATATGTAAGAACATGTAAGCATCTATCTAGACTATTTCCTGAAGACAAAGGCCATGGCTTGACTTAATTCATTACCTCTATATCTTACATCACGCATTGTACTACTACGAACTTAGCACACATTCACTGAAATGATAGGAGCGAAATTGAAAAACATATTGAATAAAGCAAATCATTTTCTGTTGAGCCTGAGCACTTCTTTTCAGTGACTAAGTATAGTAATAA
>NW_006179225.1:0-356 GCF_000334495.1 Tupaia belangeri chinensis | reverse complement strand
TCATGACACACAGTTTGCAGGCACTTGCTGAATGTCCTGTCTCGGGGACCCTCCTCACACCAGGCCCTGCCCGGTACCTAAACCCACAGCCATGCTTGGCTCAATGAGGCAGGGAAGCCCCTTCCAGCACTTTCTTGGGTCTCTGGCTCCCCTGGTGGCCAGTCCTGGAACTGCAGCCCTGGCATGCCCACACCCCAACTCTGAATACTCACCAGTCCCAGAGAGCCCTGTGGTCAGGTCAGGGGGTGCAGAGGCCACGGAGGAGGCTTCTGTTCCCAGGCTGGGGTAATCCGTGCTCGGGCTGGGCTGGGAGGTGCGGGTTGCACCAGAACTTGAGGTGCTGATGGGGGTGGTGG
>NW_006179224.1:0-356 GCF_000334495.1 Tupaia belangeri chinensis | reverse complement strand
AATATTTATTTCAGATACAAGTGACTTAGTCTATAGCAGGTAAATAATTTTCAGTCTCTGAAATTATTTTTAATTTAGTGTTATCTTTTCTGTTTCTACAGGCAAGTTGGTTTGGTCATTCTTTGAATGAATATGTGTCAAGTGCTAACTGTCATCCTAAACACTATGTTAGGGCCTAGAACGCATGGTGCAAACAGAACAGACAAGATTCCAGTCTTCATGGAACTTTCCTTTTTGCTGGGTTAGGCAAATTAAAAACAAATTAAAAGACAAAATAATGCATTTGGTAATTTCAGAATGTGACTAGCACATAAGAACAATAAAACATGGTAAAGTAATAAAGAGCATCTGTGAGG
>NW_006179223.1:0-356 GCF_000334495.1 Tupaia belangeri chinensis | reverse complement strand
CCTTGTAACGCTTGCTGAACTAGTTATCTATTATTAAATGAAATAGACACAATACTTGCCTTGAAGGAAAGAGGGATAGGAAAAGCTGGGAGCTGGGACTGCAATTTTTAAGATTTTTTTTTTTCAAGTCTGTCCATCTACCTCATCCATGAATGAGAGACACTGACAGAGAGAAAGTGAGAAACATGAACAGCACTCCCCACAGGGTCCTTTCCTATGATCCACCCGGTTCCAGCCAGCCCCAGACCACAGACATGCACACACCCAGAGTGTTTGTGGAGTGTTTGCCCCCCTGGGTGTCATGTTTTGCTGCTGTGTCACTGTCTGGTCCCATTGGTTACAATATTGAAGAGAAT
>NW_006179222.1:0-356 GCF_000334495.1 Tupaia belangeri chinensis | reverse complement strand
TCCTTTCTCCTCCATTTCTTCATCCCATTGGATTTGGGACAAGCACACATATACACCTGACATGCTTTTCAAGTCTCTGGAAATATTATTTGAATCTTATGATTGGCCACGTAGGATATGGCTCTTTTAACCACTAGGCTATGGGGGTCATTCTGACTTGAATTTTCTTAGCAACCTAAGGAGAGATCTGTATTATGTATAGGCAACGTTTCTATGTTTATCTCTTCCTAGGATGAAGCACTGCGATCCAAAAAATGTTACTTCAGAAGGCATTTACCACACACACAGTCAAATCAACCAGTGTTAGTTTGTGAACCAGAGTTTCTTCACCATTTGCTGCTTTACTAAGTTTATTT
>NW_006179221.1:0-356 GCF_000334495.1 Tupaia belangeri chinensis | reverse complement strand
CCTTAACTACTACGCCACCTGCTGGCCCTAAAAATAACATTCTTTTAACAAATTTTGCTTGGACAACTTCACATGCACATGCCAAAGAATGAAGTTGTATCTCAAACTCACATTAGATTCCAAAATTAACTAAAAGTGTATCCAAAACCTAAATGTAAGAACTAATATAATAAAAATCTTAGAGTAAAACTTAGATATAAATATCTATCAGATTAAGCAACATTTTTTAGCTATGATACCAAAAACATAAGCAACCAAAAATAAATTTTAAATATTAAAACGTTTTGTGCTTTCAAGCACATTATCTAAAAAGTAGATGGGACCAGCATAATGGCTATGCTGCTGTACTCCTATGT
>NW_006179220.1:0-356 GCF_000334495.1 Tupaia belangeri chinensis | reverse complement strand
ACACACACACACACACATATACATATACATTTCTCTAAGTCTGAATAAACATAAGCATGGGCTCAAGTTACCTGGAAGGAAATAAAGATACAAAACTGAAATACTTAATTTGAGCTAAAGACACAAACCCTAAGCACTTAATTTGCCCAATTAATAAAGTCTTGCTGTCTTCTTGAACCCAAACACAGACGTCTCTAACAAGTTCATTGGAAGCCTGGTCCAGGCAGGCTACAGGGTGAATCTGCGCTTGGGGTCTGGGAACAACTTCGAAGCTTTTGGGCTCCACCGCCCACCATTCCAGCAGCCTGGCCTTGCTCCAACTGCTTGCTGGGAGTCTTGAGCCCAGTCTGGGCAGG
>NW_006179219.1:0-356 GCF_000334495.1 Tupaia belangeri chinensis | reverse complement strand
AATAATAATAATAAATAAAGTTACATAAAATCATTCTTTAAAAGAACCCTAGTTCTAAGACAGACACAGTACGCCCTCCTCCCTGATACTGGCCCTACTTCCTAACTAGCCCTCTCACCCCACAGTCTGTTCGATCTCCCTAGCTTTCATTCTAGTCTTTTTAGGAAGATGGCTTTCAACTCTTCCTTGGAAGCCCCCCAACGACAGGGTCATCCAGCATTCCCAGGAGTCTGAATGTGTAATTTCAGATGGCCTGCCCAAAGGTTGAAATGATCTTGAAGTCTTGTGTAAAATGTGTTTGCAAACTTCATCCTAGATCTGTGTCTATTTCCCTGTAACATTTCCTCGCTGAGTCC
>NW_006179218.1:0-356 GCF_000334495.1 Tupaia belangeri chinensis | reverse complement strand
TAAGGCTGCTCCAGCAGCTTCTGGTGACAGTGGTTGTAGTAAAGGGCATTTACCCAGCTGCTCCTCCAGGGTGGGTAGATATGTCACATGATGGCTTTGTTCAGTCACAACCTGTGCGGGGGATGGTACAACACAGTCTGAACTCCTCTGCAGCAATTCAGTGGTATGGATACCTATCTGCTTCCCAAACTTAGCTTAGGGTATGTGAGGCACATAGGACTCCTCTGTAGTAAAGACCTCAGGGGTTCACAGTGTGAATGGGGGCTGCATGGGATATTGCCTGAGTCACCACACAAAGCATAATTGTGTGGAGGACAATGATGCTGGGGACATGTTCCAACAGATCTTTTTTTTTT
>NW_006179217.1:0-356 GCF_000334495.1 Tupaia belangeri chinensis | reverse complement strand
GCTATGCCATCTACTGGTTTTCACATCAAAATTACAAAGAAATATCAGGTACTCACAGTTAGAGGGGTTATTATCAAAGAGACAGGAAAACAAAACAATACCACCAGCTGGAAAGGAAGTGGAGTAAAGACAAGTTGTTTACATTTTTGGTGTGAATGTAAATCAGTATATTATGGAGTTTCCTCAAAACCCAAAAATAGAAGGAATATATAATCTGGCATTTACACTAGTTTGCACCCACTTAAGGGAAGAAAAATCCATATGTCATAAAGATATCTGCACCCTAATTTTTAATGCAGTATTATTCATTATTTCCAAAACATGGGTAAAGAACATGTCACACACACACACACACA
>NW_006179216.1:0-356 GCF_000334495.1 Tupaia belangeri chinensis | reverse complement strand
CACAGCCTGGCCGGCTTCAGTCGTCCTGCCCACCCTCGAAAGGGCACCTGGCTCCTATATTTTCACTCCTGATAAAAGAAGAGGTAAATAGTTTTTCTCTTTTCCCTGGTGAGGTGCCCAGCTCAAACCTACACATCCTATGTCGATTTAGCACAGGTGCTTATGAAGGCCTGGCTGGCAGGCCTCACTGGGAAGGCTGGCCTCCCTGCCCAGAGTCGGAGCGGGCTGCGGTCTCTGAGGGGACCACGGGCGGGGACTCGGTCCCTAAAGACCCCTGTCCTTACACCTGTTTATATCCCTAGCCTATGGTCTTCATTCAGGTACCTCCTTTTTCTCCTCTTTTTTCTCCTCTTTCT
>NW_006179215.1:0-356 GCF_000334495.1 Tupaia belangeri chinensis | reverse complement strand
TTTTTTTTTTAATCTTTGCACAGTTCTTTGCATTAAGCCAAAAGTCTATGTATGTTTTATTTTATTCATTTGTCTTATTTTATTCTTAGAGTTTGAACCTTTGAACATAATTGTCATCTCTTCTGCAATGACAATTTTAGGTTGAAGCTGTTATTGTATGTTTATATGTGGGCATGTGTTTGTGCAAAACAGTTCTGCTGTTACTTAATGTATGGTCCTGTTACTTAATGAAAAGGATTTGCCTTGCAGTCAGTATAGGGTTTGCATGTCACCTAGGCAATGCTCAGGTATATGGAAATCTTCCATAGTTTTCTAGTTCCAGCAGCAAATTTTTTTTCCTTTTTTTTTTTTTTTTT
>NW_006179214.1:0-356 GCF_000334495.1 Tupaia belangeri chinensis | reverse complement strand
CTCCTCTGGTTCGAGCCCCAGACCCAGCGGCCAGAGACTGAAGCCAGGTACGTGTGCATGCGTGCCCCGAGTCTGGAGAGCGGACGGAGGAAAAGGGATTAAGTGTGGTCATCCACCCTGGGGGTGGTTCTCACTCACTCTCTCACCGTCTCTGTCCCTCTGTCTGGCACACACGCCCTGTGGCAAAAATCTCTAAAAAAACCTAAATTAAAATAATAGTTAAATTAACACACAGGATGTACAAGACTAGAATGAGACTATGACATCAGAAAGTGGAAAACAATTTATATGGGGACCAGCAGGTGGCGTGGTGGTGATGGCGCGGGACACTCTTACATGGCCGACCACGGTTCGAG
>NW_006179213.1:0-356 GCF_000334495.1 Tupaia belangeri chinensis | reverse complement strand
AGAGCAACCCTCTACTACCAGCCCTTTACCAGTACTGATTTGCTTAGTTGGAAACACCACATTCTCCCTTACTTAAAACAGCCCCAGGCAACAATAAACCTCATGGAGTCTATATTCCAAACTGATCAGCCCTCTTGGGAAGACTGCTGACAACTTCTCCTCATCCTACTTAACACAGAGGAGTGCCACAGAATCTTTGTAGCAGCAGAGACAACTGCAAGAGCATGCCCAAAATGAAAAGGTAGATTCTGAGTTGAGGGCCAGAATCACCTTTCTGGATAAAAATTCTAGCTGGGATTTCCATACTTAGGATAGCTGGGCCAGTCTCAGCAAGTATTGAGAGGCACTCCTGCAAG
>NW_006179212.1:0-356 GCF_000334495.1 Tupaia belangeri chinensis | reverse complement strand
CTTTACTTAGTAGCCTTCTGTCCGTGGCCTCCTGTTGGCCAGACACTGTCTTTCCTGCCTAAGCATTTGTACACGTATCAGGACTTTGAAATCTATTTTTGAAATGCACAAATTATAGAAGAAACAGCAACCAATCAAACCTAACAAGGACCTGGAAAAATCTCACATTAAGACTGGAGTGTACAGGAAGCTGATCAGACGTTGGGAAGAAAATGACTAAAGACGTTTGCATCTTTGTATGTGCTCCTTACTTGACGTGTTCAAGTTTATTTTCAGCAGCGACAACAGAGAGGAGAGAGACTCATCAGAGGCTGCAGGGGTAGAACAGACATGGCAGAGCCCACGGGGGTGTGGCT
>NW_006179211.1:0-356 GCF_000334495.1 Tupaia belangeri chinensis | reverse complement strand
AGTCAAGGTTTATGAGAGCCGATGTTAAATGATGTCAGCCCTAAACCCAAAGCTAACAATTCACAATAGCTTGCCAGACAGTCCCTTCAGTCCAAAGGAATCTCTAGGAAGCTTCCACCAAAAATTCAGCCTGCAGCAGTAAACAGAGTGGTTCTCAAGACCTCACTGGGTCCAGCAGTAGCATACCACTGCTGATGCTGCTACTCCACAAGCTGAAGTCAAACAGAAGGCCCAGGATTGATACTTGGTCCACCCTAAAAGCTAAACACACATGCCTATAATCCCAACTACTCCGACTGCTGCAGTATGAGGATTACTATGTAGTGAAACCCTGTCTTTACAAAAGAAAAAAAAAA
>NW_006179210.1:0-356 GCF_000334495.1 Tupaia belangeri chinensis | reverse complement strand
ATTACCAGAGTTGACCAGGGCTGATGCATCAGGGCCCAGGAGTTGGTCCTTCTCTCCAATGAAAGTCCAATGATCCTGGAAGTATGGCCTCAGGGTGGGCATTCCAGCTGAGAGATCCCATCAAATGAGACATGGGTGCACCTATCTCTACACACTGCAGTGCCCATCCCAGAGGGGAATGGCCTGAGATCAGCAGCTCAAAGGCCAGCCTGATTCCACTTCCCAGCCAATACACCAAAATGTTGCAGAAAACCAGGCACTGAGGAGTGGAAATATCACTCAGAGAGATTGGAGAACTGTTTTATTATATTGGCAGGCATAGAGTAGTTAATACTCTGAATCTCCAGCCCTGGCTG
>NW_006179209.1:0-356 GCF_000334495.1 Tupaia belangeri chinensis | reverse complement strand
TGTGCTTAAATGCTCTGCAAAGCTGTGGATCGGGGCTGTCGTACCAAAGGCTACCTAGCAGTGGCAGGGGCAGCAGTCCTTGGCCAATATGGCAGTCTCTGGCCAGGAACAAAGGCTCCTAAAACGGAACTTTCCCGGTGGTCTCGGTCTCCATATCTCACAGCATAACACTACGTGGCCCAGCGTGCTCAGAAACTGCGTCCGGGGCACACTCTAAAAGCATTGTGTGGATAAGGGGATATAAACACAAGACGGAAACACTAAACAGAATACTGGCCCCCCAAATTTGAAGGGCACTACACAAAGTGCAGCCTGCTGGAGTGGGGTCCCCGCGGCAAGGCGGGGGCCAGGGTTCC
>NW_006179208.1:0-356 GCF_000334495.1 Tupaia belangeri chinensis | reverse complement strand
TTAAACACCACACCACCTGGCTGGTCCTCCATGCACTTTCCTTATAAACTGGTGTCATTATCAAGAATTTTATTACCCTAAAAGCCTATGGCTCCATTTTTTCTTTGTTGCTCCTCTCACCTAATCACTCATCAGGCACTATTTCAGCTCTGACTTCTCCAAGTCATTTACTTTTCTCTCTCTCTAGGACCATTGTCTCTTTCTGGTCTTCTATGTTTTTCTTGTTGCCCTAAATTATTTTTTCATAGCACATAGGATAACCTAGATATAACATCATAGCACTTAGGTACAACCTAAGTCTGAGTACATTCCTCTCCCATCAGTGGTTCTCCGTTGCCTGCAAGACAAACCTAAAT
>NW_006179207.1:0-356 GCF_000334495.1 Tupaia belangeri chinensis | reverse complement strand
ATAGCCACTATGCCAACTGCTGGTCCCGAGAATATACTCTCATTCATATTTCATGCCAAAATAAGTTCCAAGTGAACTGATAATTAAGTGTAAAAAGAAGAAACCCTAAGAGTACTATAAAAACACATGAGGAACAAGGTTTAACAAACTTACGGTGAAAAGGGCCTTTGCAATCAAAGCTCAAAATTCACAAATAATAACAGAAGAGATTTCTCTGACAAAGCTAGTCACTTCTATAAATTTATCTTAAAGAAACATTTGCATATGTGGAAAAAATTATGTAACAAAAGAACAAAATGAACAGCATACTGTAAGTGTTATAAATGTCCACTGATGACTACTGAATGAACAAATTA
>NW_006179206.1:0-356 GCF_000334495.1 Tupaia belangeri chinensis | reverse complement strand
CCAGGGCCACCCGCACTCCGCACAGCGTGCTGTATTGCAATCACAGGACAGGGGCTCGACCATGGTGTGGAGACTAGAACAGGCTTCAGGCAATGGCATTTGTCCCTCGTGCTACATGCTGACAGGAATGGCATGGTATCGCGACTAGAAAACCTCTTGGAAAATGGCTGAGCCAAAAGGAAACAAAACAGATCAGGGAATGGCAACTTGTTTCACAAAAATTCAATAATCTCTCTCTTACGGATCCCTTCCTGCATATACGAAGGCTTTCAAACAGTGCATGGAGAACATGTATTACGGAAAAACTAGGCATGGATTTCAAACGTTCTTTTGCACCAAAATAAACTCATGTTTTA
>NW_006179205.1:0-356 GCF_000334495.1 Tupaia belangeri chinensis | reverse complement strand
CCTCTGGGGATGCTCTGGTCTCCGAGGGCTCGGGAGGGGGCTGGGGGGCGGAGGCTCGGAGGCGCGGCTCGGAGCAGGAGGCGGGGGCTGGATGCAGGAGAGGCCACTCACCTCAGCCGACCCTGAATCGCCCTCCCTCCCCAAATCCGAGGTCTCGGTGCTCCGGAGCAGCTCCCTAGCTGGGGCTGGGCGCAGGGGAGGGGGAGGGGGCACCCCGGAGGGGATCCCGCCCCCTGCCCTGGCTGCCCGGCGTCCCCACACCCACGTGAGCTCAGGGCCGGCCTGGATCCAGCCCGATGCACTGTGTTCCCCGGCTCCGCGCCGGTGCCTCTGCCCTCCGGTCCCCGCGCCAGCGC
>NW_006179204.1:0-356 GCF_000334495.1 Tupaia belangeri chinensis | reverse complement strand
AAAAATAATAAAATATAAAAAAGAAATAAAATAGCCACAGAAAAATTTTAAAAGAAAGAACCAGGCAGAAAACTAAGAATGTAATAATAATAACTGCATAGGAGAAAAGGAGTCTGGGCTCCTAGTTATTTGGAGAGGGAATGTATGCCCTGCCTACAAGCAACTCGAATTCCCTTCCCTCTCAAAATACTGAACACGTAGCTCAAGGCACATCTGCAGGGTTCATTTGACCTGCGGTTCGGCCTCCGTGCGAATAAACAACCCTTAAAAGACCCAGGGAATGGACCGTGGATACACGCCCTGACGTGAAATTCTGCTCTGGTATCTCTTAGCTGTTGGACTTGGGTACGTCCCTT
>NW_006179203.1:0-356 GCF_000334495.1 Tupaia belangeri chinensis | reverse complement strand
TTTTTCCAAGAGGAGAAAAAAGGATATTTCAGTATCAAGTGAGACTTATTACTGGAGCCAGAGAGTTTGAGGAAAATAAAAAACTCCAGAATATCACCAGAGGAGAAAAACAATACAGTCATTTCTAAATCCAAAGGAACAGTATTTATTTTGTTATTTACAAATTAGGCCCAACTCATTTGTGATAATTTTCTAATTCCACAGAGTGAGGATCTACTATTCTCATTCTCATTTGTTACTATTCTCTGTTGATTTTAGTCCTCTGGGAATTCTCACATGGTATCTATGTGGAGGGCCTATAGGAAGATTAACACTGAAGTATGAGTCTCTGTGTACTTTCAAGCATAAGAATTTGG
>NW_006179202.1:0-356 GCF_000334495.1 Tupaia belangeri chinensis | reverse complement strand
GAGCACACCACGCCATACACAGCAGTGCATGGTTGGCCTATTAGAGAACTCTGTGAGCATTGGAGAGGTATTGGTTGATTGATAGGTTTACTAGTTCCTCCTCTTGGGTCAAACTACTATAGTATTTGATAATTAATCAGCCTCCAAATCATGGGAAGCTGATTCTTAGAGCTCTATTACTTAAAGCAATTAATCTCAAAAACCGATGCGTAAGGGAAACCTGTTTAACACTGCAGACTTTGGGGAACCATTAGCAGAGATTCAGTAAACGTGGAATGAATCTTTGATTTTTACCAGGTAGTCCAATAGATAGTGAGATAGATGGTGTAGGTCACACACACACACACACACACACA
>NW_006179201.1:0-356 GCF_000334495.1 Tupaia belangeri chinensis | reverse complement strand
TGGTATTTGAGCATTTGTTGCATGATGTTGGCAAATTTTCTGCAAGTTTGAGAGTTCTTTAATATAGAAAAAAATACTCAATAGGGTCATGGGAATTTTGAGACCCACTGTGGTAAGACAAGAGAGCATGTCAGGATAGCAGTTGGCTAAGCGGGTATGGAGTCCCCCAAGTAGGTTGTGTGGAAGTCACTTCCATATGTATACATCTGCCTGCAAATGTACAGAAACTCTAATAGCTGATGAGATTACCCAGGGAGAGACCCTGAAGGGGTGTATTGTATTAGCCATTATTTCCATACCCAATATCCTCCATACCCCACCCCACAGGATAAAAAGCGAGTGGAGACAGATTTTTT
>NW_006179200.1:0-356 GCF_000334495.1 Tupaia belangeri chinensis | reverse complement strand
TTTTTTTCCTCTGTGGACTGTTTCTTAAAATACCAATCAATTCAGCTACATTAATCTATCCTGCTTAGCATTATTTTCATTGAACAGAAAAACAGAACAGGAAGCTATAAGAAATAAATAGACATATTAATATTATTGTGAATAATAAATGTAAGAAGTCTTCAAAACTTTATGGAAAAAAGCACTTAAAGTTTAGAGCTGTCTGCGGCTTGGTGGTTAAGGGAGCCAGGTCCCATCTGCCTGACGGAGTGGTTCAAATCCCAGCCCCGAGGCTTGAAAAACATAGTGAACAAGGGTGAATGCATGTCCTTAGTCCCTATAGGATACAGAGAAATGGGGAAGGGATGCAGTATGAT
>NW_006179199.1:0-356 GCF_000334495.1 Tupaia belangeri chinensis | reverse complement strand
GGCTGGCTGAGGCTGGGGGTGGATCGTGGTGCCATGACCCTGTTAGGGATGTTGCCTCTCTGTCTCTGTCACTCTCCTTTTCCCACTCTCTCTCTTTCACACCAGCACTCATGGAAGAAATAAACTTCATTTAAAAAAAAAATAATAATTTAACTAAATGATTGGTTGGCTGGCATAATAACTAGAATAATGTCCCCTGCTTAAGAAATGTACACTTTTTAACCCCTGGAATCCCTGAAATTTATGAACATGTTCCTTTACATGTTAAAGAGACTTTGCAAATGTGAATAAATTAAGGATCTTGATGGGGAGGATGACCTAGACTATGTGGGCAGGCCCAATGCAATCTCAAAGGC
>NW_006179198.1:0-356 GCF_000334495.1 Tupaia belangeri chinensis | reverse complement strand
AGTGGGCAGCCTTGCTTTGTTCCAGTTTTTAATATGATGTTAGTGTTGGCTTTGTCATAGATGGCTTTTATTGTATTGAGTAATGTTACTTCTAAACCATTTTTTTCTGAGTCTTAATCATGGAAGAATGCTGTTTTTTTTTTTCATACTTTTTCTATAGATATAGATTTTTGAATCTTTCCTTCTATTAATGTAATGTATTATGTTTATTGTTTTGTGGGTACTAAACTATTCTTGTATCTTTAGAATATATCCTGGTCATGGAGTATAATATTTTAATGTGTTGTTGAATTGGTTTCTTAAAATCCCATTGAGAATTTTTGCTTCTATATTCATCAGAGGTATTGGTCTGAAGT
>NW_006179197.1:0-356 GCF_000334495.1 Tupaia belangeri chinensis | reverse complement strand
CCCCCCCTCCCCCTGGGTGTACCCTTTCTTAATAATTCCCACTTGAACCAACTTCTTTGATTAAGCACAAGTACAATCCTGTCATCTGAGAGTGTTTCTACTAACTCAAGGATCTTACTCTTCACTTTTGAAATCCCCATGCCTCTCATCCTTCCAAACTGTTGGGATCTGGTTAAACAGGGACTCAGTCACCAGCCACACTAGCTCTGCCTCCTAGCTTGCTTTCATCTTCTATCGGTAAACATGACTTCTGTGCTCTCATCTCGGTTCGTAAAAGATGTGATCCTCTGGTTCAAAACATGTGACTTAACACTGCTCTTAAGATAAGGAGCACCTTGGGACCAGCAGTTAGTATA
>NW_006179196.1:0-356 GCF_000334495.1 Tupaia belangeri chinensis | reverse complement strand
TAAATAAAAATAATAATTCTTTAAAATTAAAAAAATTTAAATCTTTTGCTTTTGATCCTCTTCATCTCTAAATAAAGTCAGATAAAGTCTGAATTTCATTTTGGTGAAAACCATCTTGGACTCTAAGTAGTACATTTAAAGCTCAATGACAGCACAAGATTTTTTTCTCTTGTCTTTATGCTCATGGATTGGTAAGGAGGAGAATCCTCAAATGATATAGTTACACAGTTATCTAACATTTCGATGTCTATTCAGTTGCCAAAATTTATTCAGTGCCAACTCTCTCCAAAGCTGCTTTACTAGGCATGATTTATCCATTCATGAATTTGTTTGGTTAACAGAGTTCTTGCTTTTAA
>NW_006179195.1:0-356 GCF_000334495.1 Tupaia belangeri chinensis | reverse complement strand
GAGGGGGCGAGGTTAAGGCTACTTGGCTAAGCTAAACTAAAGTGGCTGGGACCTGGCAGTGAGGCTTGGTTCACGGCAGGAGAAGAACATCTGGCCCGAGCTGTCAGGTGGGCTCCAGCCTGGTGAGAAGACCAGCAGGGTACCAGGTTCTATTGCTGGAATTCTGAGAGTGACATAAAACCATGTCTCTTGAACCAAGAACCAGGACGAACGTGCAAAGTGAGGAAGCCCAGGCCCCAGTCACGTTCCTGTCAAGGAATGGACCTTAGGCCACAGCTTAAGCCACCATACCCCAAATACGGGTTGTGGGGTGCTCAGCCTGAAAAACCTAAAAGTCAGCCTAAGCATCACACAGC
>NW_006179194.1:0-356 GCF_000334495.1 Tupaia belangeri chinensis | reverse complement strand
AGATGGCAGAGAGGGACGAAAGCCTCAGCCTGCCCAGGGTCCAGCACTATGACACTTGCTCAGCCTTAAATGAGCTTAAATGACTTACGTATGAGCTGTCTACACATGGAAGCAACTTTCTGATCCAAAGACTGTCCTCCCGATTTCCACTCAATATTTCTGAAGCATCTCAGACAAGCTAAATGCAAACTGAAACAAAAGTCTGATATTGAAGAGTTTGCCTGGTGATCGATATTGTGTTCTGGTTAGTGTATCTAGGACAAAGATAGATATTTTATTTATTTATTTATCTAGCCATAGGGTGTGTGCACTAGCCAAAGAGGGAAGGTTAGAAATCACGCACTCTGGGACAATGG
>NW_006179193.1:0-356 GCF_000334495.1 Tupaia belangeri chinensis | reverse complement strand
ACAGTGGTTGGCCATGTGGGAGTCCAGTCCCGTAACCAGATGTAACCTGCTGGTCCCAAGTCAGTATTTTTAAAAAGTCTAGAAGTCTAACCTTATGGTGTAGTTGGTAGCAAACTGCAGTGCTAAACACCATATGGCTGAATGTGAGTTTGGGTCTCTGGACAACCTGAAAACACACCAGGTGTGCAAAAGGGCACCCAAAGTACTGACAAGCTAGAGGACAGGAGAAGGGGATCTAGTGTTACACTCTCTTTCTCTCCTTTACATGAATAAATAATACTAACAAAAAGTCTTAGAAAATATTTCAATAGTTTTTTTTTTTTTAGAGGTTTGTGCCTTGGGGTGCTTGTGCTCCC
>NW_006179192.1:0-356 GCF_000334495.1 Tupaia belangeri chinensis | reverse complement strand
GTGTGTGTGTGTGTGTGTATAAATTAAAAGAGAAAAGAGCTAAGTGTCAAAAAAATATATTAAATGCCATGAAATAAAATAAAGTTAAAATAATGTACATTTAATATTCCATCTCTAGAACAGAGGTAAACTACTTCAGGCCACTAAAGTTCAATTACATCTAATGTAACATCTACCCAAAACACTTCAAAAATTGAGAGTAAAATGTATTTGAACCATTTGAATTTAAAAGCACCTCTGATGGTACTCTTTGTTTCTCCTTTATTCACGATAGGGTGTGCATGCATACACCACACACAGAGAGAGAGGGTCTGTGCACATGGATGTGGGGTGGAGAGGGGGAGAGAAAGAAAGAG
>NW_006179191.1:0-356 GCF_000334495.1 Tupaia belangeri chinensis | reverse complement strand
GGGCTGCAGGGTGGGGGTGGTGTCTATGGCGCGGTCCCCGGCGCGGGGCAGCGGGTCCTCCTCGAGCGCCTTGAAGTCGAACAGGTAGCCCACGTGGGACACGGTGTCCAGGACCTCGGGCACGCTGTAGTCGAGCGACAGCAGCTCGTCCGGCAGGTGCAGCGCGCGAATGTCGCTGGCCCACTCTCCCCCGCCGCCGTCCCTGCCGGCCGGGGCGGGCCTGGGGGGCTTGCTCAGGGCACCCTCGGGCTCCACGGCACCCGGCAGGCAGTCGAAGAGCTTCATGGCGTCTTCCAGGAGCACCTTGTCGGGCAGCGCCAAGGCCCGGGCCGCCTCTGGGGCTCTGGCCTCCCCCG
>NW_006179190.1:0-356 GCF_000334495.1 Tupaia belangeri chinensis | reverse complement strand
TTGCTTTCAATTCTTTAGCTGACCTTCCTGGATGCGGTACCTTCAGCAGCCTTTCTGTCCTCATCCTTGACCATAACGTGGTTTCCCACCCATCAGCTGATTTCTTCCAGAGCTGCCAGAAGATTAGATCACTCAAGGCAGGGAACAACCCATTCCAGTGTACATGTGAGCTAAGGGAATTTATCAAAAACATAGGCCAAGTACCAAGAGGGGTGGTGGAGGACTGGCCTGATTCTTACAAGTGTGACTACCCAGAAAGCTATAAGGGCACTCCACTGAAGGACTTCCATCCGTCTCAGTTATCCTGCAACACAGTTCTGCTGATTGTCACCGTTGGGGCCACCATGCTGCTGCTG
>NW_006179189.1:0-356 GCF_000334495.1 Tupaia belangeri chinensis | reverse complement strand
ACAGTTGACCACGTGGGAATCCAGTGACATAACATTATGCCATCGCTTGGTCCTTTCCACGAATTTTTTGAAGCTCCTCCTTGTGCAATAGTTGCTCTGCCACTTTGTCCTTTGGACCCAGCAGATCCGATGGTACTGAAGTATTCAGATCCTTGACTAAAGAATACCAAGTGAAACTTTTGAACTCTTGACCAAAGGATACCGAGTGATTATGTGGCCTGAGCTGTTCATTATGAATTGGGTGTTATCTCATCATGAAGTCATAAAGTTATGTGTGTGCGGCAGCATTCCTCAATAAATGAAGACTGTCTATGTGAAACCAGGCCTGAGTAGGGCTGGGAGCAGGTCCCATTCTA
>NW_006179188.1:0-356 GCF_000334495.1 Tupaia belangeri chinensis | reverse complement strand
CGGGGGGTGGGGGGGAAGAAAAGAAAAGAAAAAAACCAATCAATAGGAGATAGTTCATGTCCACTAGCTTACCCAGTAAGGAACTGTCTTATTAAGGCATTATTCTTTAAGGGGGTGATAGCTTAAATGTCAAATTCTTCCTCTGAAAGAAAAACATTTTAATTAATTTGTTCTGATAATATATGTTCATTTTTCTCTTTTTATTTATTTATTTTTTATAAGGGAGAGAGAAAGGGAATAGGAGAGAGGCAGAGATAGATTTTTTTCTGTTTACCTGGTCTCATGTCACAATCTTTCTGTCCCAGCCTCCCAATTACAGAGATATGTAACTGTTCCTGAAATGTTCAAGTTGGCCT
>NW_006179187.1:0-356 GCF_000334495.1 Tupaia belangeri chinensis | reverse complement strand
CATGGGAGTCCAGCGACACAACCATTATGCCCACTGCTAAGTCCCTACATTTGGACTTTTAGCATGACTTTGAAAGAATTTTTTTTAAATCAAAAATATTTTTGTGTTTTGCAAAACAGTTTAGACCCAGTGTCTATTCTCACATTGGGGCTATCTGTATATTTGCGTACATTGCTTAATTTCAGGAAGTTTCTCTTCTTGTCTTCTGTCATGGCTTCAGACTCAAATGGAAGCACAAGAGGATTTTGCACACCCTGAATGTTAACGCAAGTATTCTTCAGTATTTACTGCCCTATGTGGTAAAGGTCCCGTGGTAATAAAAGCCTTTCTGCTTTCTTTTATTTACTATTGCCCGA
>NW_006179186.1:0-356 GCF_000334495.1 Tupaia belangeri chinensis | reverse complement strand
AATTGTCAAATACCTCAAGTGGAGTCATAGAGGCTATGCTAACTGTAAGATATATATTATATTTTTCTTTGGACAATTTTACCATAAACAGAATGTCAAAAATTCTCACAACCCCAAATAATTCAAAACTAACATTATTGAGGATCTCTCCTCTACATGGTAATGCATGCTCTGTGTTTTATATTTGCACATATAGGTAATATTACCAATCACTACCCCAATCTTGCATATATTTTCCTTAATTATGAAAGTAAAATGCATGTTTTTTCTTAGAAATTCTCAGAAATTTGATTTAATTGACAATAGCATGAGCATCAATAAAGATCTAGTCAAATAATAAGAGGGATTCTTCTGTG
>NW_006179185.1:0-356 GCF_000334495.1 Tupaia belangeri chinensis | reverse complement strand
AAAAAAACATGGTTTGCAATTACTTAAGACCTTAGCACAAACTAGGCAGGGTCGGTATATACAGGTAAACAGGTACCTGCTTAATAAGCCTTAATCTCATTCCTTGCCGACTGCCAAGATTTGCTTTCAGATGTCAGTGGCTCTTCATGCCAGTACCTGTTTCTTGCAATCCACTGAAAACCTCCCAGAAAGAAGTTTCCCTCCCAGCCCCACTGAGGCCTTAGTCTGAACCAGCCGCCTACAGGCAGAGAGGATACTGGCTTCTCCAGATCCAAGGACAATGCTGAACTCTCACCCCAGAGACTCTTGGGGACAGCATAAGTCCAGGCAGAGGAAAGGAGGGGGATGGTTAGGAC
>NW_006179184.1:0-356 GCF_000334495.1 Tupaia belangeri chinensis | reverse complement strand
CCCCCCCCCTCACTCACTCTCCTGCTGAGGTGTCCTGTGCAGACCTGACCTACTAATGCTCCCTCTTTCTCCCCCCTATTTGACTGGCTGCTCCCTAAGAGGAGCTCAAACATTCACAGAGTGGTATGTGAGCTCTGCGATCCCCTCTGACCTCGGCAGCCCGGGTGACTGCCCTCTTCTCGGCTCCTGTGGCACTCCACGTTGTCCTCTATTGCAGGTACATAATGTAGTGGTGACACAGGGACACCTCAGTCAGAACTTTGGGTGCAGCTCCCAGCTCTGCCTCTTGCTAGTGCTGTGACCTTAGGCAAGCCACTTAACCTTGCTAAGCCTCCGTTGCCTCGTCTGAAAATTGA
>NW_006179183.1:0-356 GCF_000334495.1 Tupaia belangeri chinensis | reverse complement strand
CTGTTCAGCCGCTATAAAACATGGCTGCTGCCCCTCAGCAAGACCGTGGACCAGAAAAGACCACCTAAGAGATGCAGGAAGGCCAGCACCCTAGAAGATGTCAATATGTACAAAGCGAACCCCCCTTCAAGAAAAATATTAGCAAGTAAAATTAAGATCATTTCTCTAAATTATTAGTTTGCACGACTTTATCATTGGAGCGTTGCAGTCACCTAAAATAAACTTAACACTTATTGGGCTTGAAGATAGTTCATCTCACACGGACTGAAGACACAGAGTCTTTCAGAGGCCAGAGTTTTCTAGAGCTGAGGTTCGCTTTGAACTCCTGGGTATTTTTTTTTTTTTTTTTTTTTTTT
>NW_006179182.1:0-356 GCF_000334495.1 Tupaia belangeri chinensis | reverse complement strand
TTATTCTCTTGCTAAAAGTGGGACAGGATCTCAATGTTCTTTTCAGCAGAAAAGAGCAGGCAGCACATATGTCTCCCAGGGCCTGCGGAGGAGAGGCATGGCCCACAGCAAGGGCAGCTGTTCCCCCCGAGTGATGACATGGGGTCCATGCAGAGGGCAGCTAAGGAGCAGAGCTTCCCTGTCAGCATGACCACAACATGCAGAAGGGGGGCTGCATTGGAGTTTTGGATGCTAGAAAACCATCTCATAGGTGAGCACACAGAATGAGGGTTCTCAACACGGGATTCCACAATCAGGACCTTTATTTCTGAACTGTTGTCACAACACTGATAAGGTCACTTGGGTGGCAGGCACAA
>NW_006179181.1:0-356 GCF_000334495.1 Tupaia belangeri chinensis | reverse complement strand
CCAGGATGCTGTCGACAGTGGAGAAGGAGCGGCTGGAGCAGGCCAGCGAGTGCCACACATCTTGGTGGTAGAAGCCAGAGGGCTTTGGAACCAGGAGCCCAGGGCGGCATGGGAGCCGCGGGGACAGGGCTATGGGAAGGAGAGAAATAGAATAAGCTAAAATAATGTTTTAAATAGCTAACATTAATACTGTCTCTTGCAACACGCAGGCGCTCTTCTACATACGTTACATGTATTCTTTAATTTACACTTTTATAAAACCCATGGGGTACTAGTTTTATCTTCATTTACAAGGAGGGGCCACTAAGGTGCTGAAACGAGAAGTAATTTACCCCTGATTAAGAATGTGACTGGTA
>NW_006179180.1:0-356 GCF_000334495.1 Tupaia belangeri chinensis | reverse complement strand
GAGGAAGGGGCGGTTTCCAGTGCGTTTCACTACCTGCAGCTTTGCTCCTGATCTGCAGGTGGTTTGTTTCTTGCATGAAAGGCAGACGTGGGGTAGACAGGGTCTACTCCCCACTGGATAGCATACCAGAATGAGAAGTGCATTTGGGACAAATAGAAGGAAATACCATATCATCCAGCAGGAAATAAGCTTTTCAAATGCCCCAAGGGGTGGAAACAATTAAAATTATAAATAGCTCTCAAAAAGATTAGATTTGCATACAGTGTGATTATCACTCGAGTGCAGAGTAGGATACCCCGAAGTCTGGCACTTGGACAAACTGGATTAAGAAACAACCTGGGGAACCAGCAGTTAGC
>NW_006179179.1:0-356 GCF_000334495.1 Tupaia belangeri chinensis | reverse complement strand
GGGCGGGCCAGCCACTGTGTGGGGAAGGGAGTTCTGAGGACACGGCCTGGCCTGCCCAGGGACCTCTGTCCTTGGCCCGGCATGTGACCTGAAATTCACTCGGCACTCTCCAGGGCTCGCTGGCAGCTGCCGTGCCCCTCTGATAACTTTGGCCTCAGTCTCTGCAGACACGGCCGGAAGGACCTCGGGAAGCCCTTCTGCATAGCAGTGAGGCCTGGGGATGGCCTGCCGGCCCTCGGCTGGTATCCACAACTGGGCATGAGCAGGCGGCTGTGGTGTCTGCCCCACAGGGCCGGTCCACTTCTTTCCCGTCCAGGTGCCCAGTTTCCACAGGGATGGGTCTCACTCGTTCGCCT
>NW_006179178.1:0-356 GCF_000334495.1 Tupaia belangeri chinensis | reverse complement strand
AAACTGGATCTCAAATGGCCAACTGTGTAGTTCTAGTTCTGTGCCCAGAGACTTGATTAAACACTCAGGGTGTATGTGCATGGGTGCCAAGATTCTGAGAGGAGAATAGAGACCATCCCCTGTGGGATGATTTCTCACTTTCTCCCTCTCTCTGAGGAGTACAGGAACCCATGGCAAATAATAATAATACAAAATAAACATGAAAAGAAAGGGACTATGTATGAGTGGACTTCAGAAAGTGTGCGGAGGTCCAGCAGGGGTCGTGTATGATCTGCAGTGTTAGAAGCCACATGGGTGACTATGGGTTAGGATCTCAAGTTGACCTAAAATATGGTGGGTAAGTGGCCAAGACCCTA
>NW_006179177.1:0-356 GCF_000334495.1 Tupaia belangeri chinensis | reverse complement strand
AAAAAAAAAAAAAAAAAAAAAGATAACCGAACAGATGTCAGGGAGAGTGATAGTTGTTTGTGGTAAGTGGAGCTATGAAGCCTCTACCCAAATGAACTGGGGGAAAAATCTCTGAAAGCTTCACAAATATAATAAAAATTACACTTAATTCTAATTTCTCTATTTGGTATAAGGAAAAACTTAAGCCTGTGTAAATGACAGGGAAGGCCTGAAGATTTATAAGAAAAACATTTAGTCCAATGCTTAATTAAGAAAAACTGGGTGAAATATTCAGAGTCTCCTAGAAAATAGAAAGTATATTGGAACCAGCAGGTGGATAAGTGGCTTAGTCACTGGACTCTCTAATGGTCAACTGT
>NW_006179176.1:0-356 GCF_000334495.1 Tupaia belangeri chinensis | reverse complement strand
CAGAGGGTATTGAACTTACCTCTACTTACCTCTAGTCCATGACTGTGGGCCAGTTTCTTCACTTGAGAGAAGTGTTGTAGGATGACATTCTTAGGTGTCACTCGGGTCTGTCCTATGGCTTAGGAACAGGAAAATCAAGGGCAACCAGAGGAACAGACAAAGGATCATGAGCAAGGCAGCAGACAGACAAATGCAGACGGGATACGAACAGAAGTTTTGACCAGTTTCAAACACCACAAGTATCGTACTGTCAGTATCCTGTCTAGGTTTCTAACCAAGTGAACCAAAAGGAGTCCACTGAGAGCAGCTGCTGAATGTCAATTGGTCAGGGACATCTCCCTTGACCCTTGTCGGGA
>NW_006179175.1:0-356 GCF_000334495.1 Tupaia belangeri chinensis | reverse complement strand
AAAACAAGCTGCCAGGCCCAGGACTCGAATCACGGGCAGCCACGTGGGAACCCAGCCTTACCCATCACGCCACCTGCTGGCCCAATAAGACGTATTCTATCAGGCCATCTGGAAAGTCGTGCCGTTTTTCTACACAAAAACGCGTCATGACATTCCTGACAACCCAATACAAAACCAGCTCCCGGAGAGGTGGACAAGCCTGTGACCTGTCACCATCCCAGCCGTAACTCTACGTCCTTCCTGTCCATGGAATGAATTTGTCCTGCAATTATTCTTGTCGAAGAGGAATGCTGGGCAGCTGGTGGGTGGTGGTCAGGCAGCTAGATCGCACACGGCTGACGGCACAGTCCAGGTCC
>NW_006179174.1:0-355 GCF_000334495.1 Tupaia belangeri chinensis | reverse complement strand
AGAGAGAGAGAGAGAGAGGTGGGCAGCTCTGGTACAGTTTGCTGACCGCGATCACCCCCAGCCTCACCCAGGAGGGCAGGTGTACACACGTGCCCGGCATGTTAGGAGACCCCCGGAGGTGAAAACATGGGCCCTTCTCGTGTGGCTTCAGGATGATGAACAATGATGGTACTGCTGCCCCACCCCGGCTGGCTGGTTTTTGTTCTGCTCTGTTTCATTTTGTTTCAATCTGAGTTTCTTTTCACATATAAAGAGTGTTTGTAAACACAGAGATGATAAAGAAAATGTTAACTTCAGCAGCCTTCATAGAAGTGGGAAAAGATGCCTTTTAAAAGAATTATTTATTTATCATTAT
>NW_006179173.1:0-355 GCF_000334495.1 Tupaia belangeri chinensis | reverse complement strand
TACCACAGGGGGAGGGGCATGTTCTGCCCCTGATGGTCGGCCTCTGGCTGGGCCATCGCACTTGGAAGTGCCCTCACCTTCCAGCTGCGTCCCGGGGCTGACACAGTGGCAGCCGGAAGGGCTGCTCTGGAAGGGGGCAGCGTGCCCTGAGCTGCCCTGGTCTGAGAGCCACAGCGCAGGGTGTGGCGAGGCCGATAGGAACCGAAGACCACACAGTCATTGCTGTAGCACGGTGAGCAGGGGAGGTGGGTCTCACATGGCCCGCCATAGTTTGGAGCCTGGTCCCAGTGCCCCCGATGGAGGACAAGGGTTTGTGATATGGCACTGCCCCTTTGTGGGGTGCATGCTCCCTCTC
>NW_006179172.1:0-355 GCF_000334495.1 Tupaia belangeri chinensis | reverse complement strand
AAAAAAAAAAAAAAAAAAAGACAAGAATGCTCCATGGGTAAGATCTCACTTCAGATATGTAGCCAGGCAGCCAATGGGCAGGAAAATGGCTCTCTGTCCATCTATCTTACTATGTCTAGTGTTTGTTTTTTTGATATTTATTTGATCCTATATTAAGTGTGTTAAGTCTTAAGAAGACATACAGATAATTAGGACCGATAACTCATCACCCATGCTTGAAGAACTGAAAATAATTTATTGTGGCAAAAACACAGTCAGTGAGGACAGTGATGGGAATGACAATGGTGAGGTGAGATGTGATGGTGAACTCACCGAGCTTTCTCTTTGAATTTAGAGATGTTGCAAATGAATGGCC
>NW_006179171.1:0-355 GCF_000334495.1 Tupaia belangeri chinensis | reverse complement strand
TGTATTTTTAAAATGCTGTACAAAGGCTTACACGGTTCAATCCTTTTATCCTTCTCTTCCTAGAGTCAGACTTGATTATACCACATTCTAGCATTTATGCATTGGGCAAGATTTTTATCAACTGTTGAGTAAAGGTGATACTTATTAACAGCAGAGAACAGCATATAAAGTGCCAAGCATATTACCCAGCTTAGAGTTAACAATAAACATTAGCTATTGTATTAGAGCAAAATGTGCCTCCCCTACTTTCTCAGGAAAATTATTTGAGGTGCCAACTGGGTAATGTCTGAACATAAATGGCCCTCCAACCCCCTTCACACACATACACACCCATTCCTATCAGGAAAAAAAAAAA
>NW_006179170.1:0-355 GCF_000334495.1 Tupaia belangeri chinensis | reverse complement strand
AAAAAAAAAAAGAAAAGAAAAGAAATAAGCCAGGTTGTGATGCCAAGACAAAACTCCAGGAGCTCAGTGGCTTCGACAACAAGGATTTCTTTCTTACTCTTGCAAATGGACTCTGCCCCTCACTGTCTCTCTGGAATGGAGGTTAACGGAGGCTTTATAATCTTTTGGTGTCGTCAGGTCAACGTATGATGTCAAGGTTAACCTCAGCAAGGGGGTCGAGGGTGGAGACTCACATTCGGCTCTTCCATGCCGCTTCCCGGACTAGGCACCAGCTGTTGTGGTTGCCATTGGCCAATGCAAGTCAGGTGACCATGCCTAGTTCTCAGGGACCAGGAAGCACAAATGTCCTGTGGGC
>NW_006179169.1:0-355 GCF_000334495.1 Tupaia belangeri chinensis | reverse complement strand
CATTACGCTAACTGCTGGTTCCCAATAGTGAATATTTTTTAAAAAATAAAACTATACATGAATTTATAATTACTTTTTGACAAAATGAACGTGTACTTTAATTCCATTTATCCACTTTATATATCGAAATACACACTAGCACAATCATTCCCTGAGGAATCTCACATAATTTTTATTCTAAAAAGATAAGCTCTAGAAGTGATCTTCACTCAGAAGCAAGTTAACCCAATAGTATATATGTGTGTATTTATAATTCTTTAACATCATCATGTTAAAAAATGCCTCTCTGTGGAAGTAGGAAAACTTTGCCACATACTGGTGAACAGTAACAGCACCTGGCCATGATTCCACTCAT
>NW_006179168.1:0-355 GCF_000334495.1 Tupaia belangeri chinensis | reverse complement strand
GCTCGGCCTGCCACGCCACGGCCGCCAGATTTCATTCTGTAACCACAGGAGGCTCACAGAGCACTGGGAAGTGCAGTGGGACGCTTTTTTAACTTTATGTACAAGAAAACTCTGACCATCAGAATGAAGAGAAGCAGAGGCTGCAGTCTATTAGAGAAGCTGTCATGATATCTTGGCAACGGGAGAAACACACGAATCCCAGACCACAAAGCGTGGAAATGGAAACCAGCAGGAAAGGCCGGGCCGGTTCCGGAGTCCAGAGATTAAGTACGATGCGCAAGAGCTGGCTCCACATGGCCGACCATGGTTCAAGGCCCTGCTCTGGTGGCTTGAAAAACACACTTGGGCACATATG
>NW_006179167.1:0-355 GCF_000334495.1 Tupaia belangeri chinensis | reverse complement strand
AGCCATTATGCTAACTGCTGGTCTCCAAAGTTCTTCTTGAACCTGTGAAGCTAGACAAGTTATAAGCTTCCAAAATCCAGCAGCAGCCAGGCGCAGGACAGAAGTTTCCCTCCAAAGGAAGAAATCAGACAGAACAAGGGGTGACAGGTAGGTCCCAAGCGAGTCCAGAACTAACCAGTCAAGTTCCATTGCATGAAGGATAATCACCTTTGGCTTGATGCCCTGCCCTCCAGGAGCAGCCAGGTGACAGGGTCTCCTTACAGCTCTGCTTTTCACTCCACAGCTTACCCTGTCAGTTACCACATCTGCCTGGTTACCCCATTTAAAGTGAATTAAGGGACCAGCAGTTAGCGTA
>NW_006179166.1:0-355 GCF_000334495.1 Tupaia belangeri chinensis | reverse complement strand
TGCCTTGTCTCAGTGCCTGGCGTGTGCAGGCTCCGAATGGAGCAAACTAAAATAGCCCCCACAACATACATGTATGTCAACACCAGAAGGCCAATTTATTAATTTGTCAAGAGAAATTACTGTCAGAGAAACCAGAAAAGCTTCATGAGGGTGGGCCTGCATGGCAGGCAGAGAATGGCTTGGCGAGCGTGGACAAAGACAAGGATAATGATGACATCTGTAACATGTCATGGCAGCAGGAAGAAGTAGACATCATAGTCAGGAACATGGGCCCTGGTGGGAGATACCTGGGTTCGAATCCCAGTTCTGCTATTTTGAAGCAGTGTGTCTGGTCTTAGGCAAGTTAAGAGTCTCT
>NW_006179165.1:0-355 GCF_000334495.1 Tupaia belangeri chinensis | reverse complement strand
CTATTCCATGTATTTTTTATAAACTGGTATGGTATGGAGTCTTTGTATTGGGGTCCCTGGGTTCAATGATTCTAAGTCACAGGACTCTACATGTAGTCATTCTCATGGCTATGAATGATTACAGAAAAAGAATATAGATAAGAATCAGGTAAGGAAAAAGGCACATGGAACAAAGTCCAGGGGAAACAAATACAAGTTTGCAAAAGCCCTCGCCCAACGCCACTCAGTAAGTACTCTCTTAACAAGTGACAATACACATGAGATGTACACCAGGGCAGCTCTCGAGAAACTTAACATACAAAGATTTTACTGGAAGTTAATCATGTAGGCATCCTCTGCCTGGTATGCAGCACAA
>NW_006179164.1:0-355 GCF_000334495.1 Tupaia belangeri chinensis | reverse complement strand
TAATAAATATAATTTAATAAATATTTCTTTTAAAAAAAAGTAGTGACAGAAAGTTCACAAAATTTTAAATAAAAAAAAAGTTAGTATCACAATCATTTCAGCTGTGGGAAATACAGGAAGCAAAGAAAACAAATAGCAAGAAATTTATACCTACAATCAACCTCAGGAAAGTCAGAGGTGCCTTAGAAGTCCCCTCAATTCCTCTGAAATATTAGTCCAATATTTCCTTCTTAATTAAGTGCTTATGCATCAGATTTTTTTTAATTTTGCCATAGAGCACAGTGCGCTCACTAGACAAAAAAGAATTTGGGGTGCACACACACCTAGCATGGTTTTCAGGCTGCCAGGTGTGAGA
>NW_006179163.1:0-355 GCF_000334495.1 Tupaia belangeri chinensis | reverse complement strand
CATCAGCAGTAGGGTCATCTTCATCAATACCTTTTTCAGAAACAAAATCCTCATGTTAAAAAATTATATAAAGCCAACAAATTAGCCTAATACTGCCAATTTATACCCAGTTTCAAAACTGAGCATTAGAGTACACAAATTTAAATTTAGTTTTTAAGCACGTGAACTGATAAAAAGACTCCACTTATCTCATAAAAACGTGACTTTCATTTTTCCCAATAGGGACAAGGTAACCCAATTTTGCTTGACTGTTAAAAGTGAATCACCCATTTCAGCAGTCACACTGTGTCTTCCATACATGACAAGGCAATACCAAATAAGGCTTACCCAGACCAAGTTTGATCATCCTGTAGAT
>NW_006179162.1:0-355 GCF_000334495.1 Tupaia belangeri chinensis | reverse complement strand
AGTGCTGGGCCCCGTGGGGGGCCGCCACCCTTCCTGTCTGTCCCTCTCTCTCCCTGTCTCGTTCATGGAAGAAATAAATTAACTTACAAAATAAAAAGAAAGAGAGTGACATCTTTATGTTCCTGTAATAGACCCAATATATTTTTTAAAAGTATATAAAGGAATAAAGGAAAAACAAGAATCTCACTTTAGAGTCTAAGGCTCAGGAATCTTTCAGGAGGAGTTCACACTGAACTCAAAGTTGGAAATCATTTTTAAAGACAGTCGTTCGGGCTGGGGGGAAGAACATCCCCGGGAGAGGAAAGAGCTCGGCAGTGGCCTCCGGTCAGAGACAGAGGGGTGTGTGGGGCAGTGG
>NW_006179161.1:0-355 GCF_000334495.1 Tupaia belangeri chinensis | reverse complement strand
CTTGTATTTTAATTCCATTTTTCCACAAAGTACCCTTGTGTTCTCATTTTATAGATAAGAACACTGAGGCTTAGAGGGGTTAAGTAAAACTACACAGAAAGAGGATGACAGAGCAATGTGACTCCCAGACCACTTCTCTCGGACTTACCACCTGCCTCCCTGAACTGACGGGCTGGATCAGATGTCCCCAGCCTAGACCTCTTTGTCTCGTCTGGATCAGGCACAAGGCAGGGACCCTCAGTATGTTCCCTCCCTCCCAGAGAGCTGGCCCTCAGCATCCATGAGGGAGTGGACAAGAAAACCTCTCTCTCCTCTTCTTCAAACCTGGCTTTTGGGTCTCAGCCTTCAGGCTTCA
>NW_006179160.1:0-355 GCF_000334495.1 Tupaia belangeri chinensis | reverse complement strand
TAACCAGCACGCCACCTGCTGGCCCCAATGTATAACTCTTGAGATTGACTTTCTTTTATAATTAAGAAAAAAATAATAATATACTTTTAATTGTTAGCTGATTTAGTAAAGGGAAAGAAATAATGCTATTGTGAATGTGCATAAATGTGTATTTGTATATATGAACATGTAGGAACAGACGTTCTACAGAATGATAGGATAAAAGCAAATGAAAACGTCTAGGTGTACAAGTTTGCAATGACTAGCCAAATCTAATCATATATATATTTATCAGTTAATTCCACATTGTTCTCATTACTCTTTTAACATCATTTAAAGAACACATGGTTGGGACCAGCAGTTAGCATTATGGCTA
>NW_006179159.1:0-355 GCF_000334495.1 Tupaia belangeri chinensis | reverse complement strand
TGTTCTGTGCTTCCTGTTTTGCTTCCTTTAATTGTAAGCCATTTTCAAAAATAACAGCTAAGACAATGGGAACCAAAAGCAGTAGACTTCAAGATAGAATTCATCAGTGTTGGCTGAGAGATAAGCCTGTGATGTGCTTCCTGTTTTGCAGTTTGGGGCTTCTGTTTTTCCATTGTTTATGGGGGCTGCTTTTGAAGATGGCTAATAACTTGTCTTGTGGTTTCACATCTGTGTAGCCCCTCCACATACAGGTTGAGATCAACGACTTGCTCATTTCCCCTCACTGATGTTCTCAAAGTCATTGCAAAATTAGCTCCTCACTGGCACTGCACGTAGAACGGTTTGCTAAGTTTCT
>NW_006179158.1:0-355 GCF_000334495.1 Tupaia belangeri chinensis | reverse complement strand
TAAATAACATAATTTTTTAAAAAGTGGCTTCTATACCAGATTTATTCCCTTACAGTTCAGGAAGTCATCATCAGTCTTAGGCGAATAGCAATACAGGCCAGGCCTGTCTTCCTTCTGGAGGCGTCCGGGAATCTGTTCCCTTGCCTGTGCTGCTCTGAGAGGTTGCCTGCATTTTCTGGGCTCACGGCTTTCTTCAATCTTCAAAGCCAGTAGAATGTCACCTCTCCTCTCTGACATCTGCTTCTACCATCATATCTTTCTTTTTTAATGGAAGTAAATTAAGTGTGAAGTTACAATAAAACACACCATTTTAACCATTTTAAATGGATATAATTCAGTAGCTCTGAGCACATTC
>NW_006179157.1:0-355 GCF_000334495.1 Tupaia belangeri chinensis | reverse complement strand
TGGTGGTGGCGGGCCAGATGTGGACAACAGGTAAGTCCTGCCGGCGGGAGTGTTTCCGCCATGTTTCTTTCCCCTTCCCCCGGACCTTACAATATGGTATTACAATTAATCGTAACACACACACAGGTGTGCAGGTGTGTTTCTTCTGAGACTAAACATGAATCATGTGTTCACTCTGCCCAGTGACAATGTGTGATTGGGAGAGTGTGGGGAGCCCGTGACTACTGACAAGAGGCATCCCTGACAACAGGCTAGCACAGAGCACGAGAGCATCCCCAGCACGCCTCAAGGAACACATGACACGGTGTCCCCATGAGAGCCACCCCTCAGAGCACAGAGACTCACGGTCTACTCA
>NW_006179156.1:0-355 GCF_000334495.1 Tupaia belangeri chinensis | reverse complement strand
AAACAACAATAGCAGCAGAAAATAATCCCTCCTAGGGGTTCACCCATGGTTTTTTATCTTTGGATGTATCTACTTCTCTCCAGGATTTGTACTAATTATGCCAATACCAAGTATCACAAATATAGAAGGAGCAATCCAACACACTAGGAAAAATGAAGTTGGCATCAACAGCTAAGACAGCTGAGCCCAAGCTGAGGCCTGGGTCAGTATAGTTCTTCAAATGAGAGAATATTCTTTGTCTGAATCACAGGAATACCTGAGGCAACTGAGCTCTGAAGGTGCAAGGGCTTGACTGTAGTCTTAGGCCTGCATCACAAAGCCTGGAAGAGTCACAGAGGGTTTCTAAGTCTGAGGG
>NW_006179155.1:0-355 GCF_000334495.1 Tupaia belangeri chinensis | reverse complement strand
CCAGTGACTTAACCATTATACCATCTGCTGATCACTTACCATTGTAATCTTGCACTTACATATAATGGTTACACATCTTGGTAGGGTATAACATAGTTTCGTGAAGGATGCATATAGTGTGTAATAATTAAGGATATACATATTCATAACTTTCAGCATTGACTATTACATTATTTTGTGCCCACTCAATATTTCTTCTACGAGATCTATATTTGGAGGTCTATATTAGCTTGGCAATGACATATTGTATTCTGTTATGGCACATTATACCACTTGATAGCCCTTTGTTAAACAGAATAGAATATTCATCTTCTCTCCTTACTTCCTGGTCTTCACAGTCCATTCTATTTTTTTT
>NW_006179154.1:0-355 GCF_000334495.1 Tupaia belangeri chinensis | reverse complement strand
TATATGTGTGTATGCATGTCTGTGTGTGCATATCACCTGTATATGTGTCTGCACACATGTGTGTGCATGTTGCCTATATATGTGTATGTGCACGCCTGTGTGTGCATGTCGCCAGTATGTGTGTATGTATGCCTGTCTGTGTGTGCATGTTGCCTATATGTGTGTGCGTTTGTGTCTGTGTTTGTAGATTCATATTTATGCATGTGTGTTATATATGTGCATTGCGTGCACATGTGTGAGTTCTGTGTGTACATGTTTTGTACATGCCATGTGTATGTGTGCATTCGTATATGCACATTGTGTCTCTGTTGGTGAATTTGTGTTTGTGTGTGTGTGTATGTTGTGTATGTGCGTA
>NW_006179153.1:0-355 GCF_000334495.1 Tupaia belangeri chinensis | reverse complement strand
CAACAACGGTTGCTGAATATCCCAACACTGTGTTCAGATCTTGATTCTGCTCTGGAAGTAGCCTCTTGCAATAGGGTAACAGAGGAAGTAACAGAGGAGGAGACAGGATAACACGTTTTATTTTTTTAAATTGGATTCAATGGAGACATTTATGAGATAAGGAAGGAGGGGGGAGACTGTACGGCAAAGACGACTATGGGAGAACTTTCAGTTTTTTGTTTCATTTTGTTGGATTGATGAACTGTATGACAATATCAATTTTTGCTCAAAACTCACCACTGCCACCCTGTGGAAATATGACCAAAAAACTCCAAACAACGTTTAAAGTAAGTTATGTATTTATTTTATTTTTTTT
>NW_006179152.1:0-355 GCF_000334495.1 Tupaia belangeri chinensis | reverse complement strand
ATAAACAAATGAGAATTGCCAATTAGTGTGACTCCTCTCTGGTAGCTATAACCAGTTGCTGCACGGTTACATTGTATCATCTCTACACTGCCTAAGCAGGAGAGGTAAAATCTTGTCTTCTCAGCTGAAGGGAGTCTGTGCCTGTTATGTGTTCTAACCAGCCCCGCTCACTGCTAACGGATAGAGAATGGAGACTTGGAGGGGAAATGGGAGAAGAGGATTTTCAAAATAATTCATTGTGGATTCTGCAGAAAGATTGTGTCTTCGGGAAAACCACTGGTGGTACTAACTGGTGGAGGACGAGGCCAGGACGTGGCCAATGACATGGTGCTGTCTTCTCCCCACAGGTGGCGGG
>NW_006179151.1:0-355 GCF_000334495.1 Tupaia belangeri chinensis | reverse complement strand
TCCAAAAAATAAAAAAAGAAAGAAAAAGAAAACATTGGTGCAACAACAAAAAATTTAAGTCAAATAAAAAGGAAATAATTGTGTTTCAATAATGAAAGTGAAAATACCAGCAAATCCTCTTCCAAAATCTATAAACCTGGACAAAATTACAAGAAAGAAAATCACTTCAGGCTTTGAAATAGACCAAAGGCAAACAACCAAACAGGAGCATTTATTCATTAAGAACTGCTAAACTTTGTGCAAGAACAGCATGAGTCTGGTTTTGCTCGAAGCAAAAGTTTCATAACAAGGAAAAGAGGGCCGACGCTATCTCATGCAGCTCTTGTTATGCCAGGAGTTCTCGTTTGTTCTCTAA
>NW_006179150.1:0-355 GCF_000334495.1 Tupaia belangeri chinensis | reverse complement strand
GTGATGGTGGAGGAAGTGGAGGTGATGGTGATGGGATAGTAGAGGTGATAACAAAGGGGCAGGTCACGGTGATGGTGGAGGCAGTGGAATGAAGGGGTAGTGGTGATGGTGATGAGGGGGCATTAAAGGTGGAAGAGATGGGGCAGAGGAGATGGCGGATGTGCAGATGGAAAGGGTGGTGATGGATTGGAGGTGAAGGTGGGATGGCGCCGAGGGAGGAGGTAAGAGTGGACACAGTGGTGATGCTCAGGTCACCAGGGAGGGGAGGAAAATTCAAACTCATCCTGCTCAGACCCTCTGACTCTTATTTATTTATGTTTTAGGTTTATTGGGCCTGCTCTGAGGCCTGGCAGTT
>NW_006179149.1:0-355 GCF_000334495.1 Tupaia belangeri chinensis | reverse complement strand
GGGCTACCCATCGGCTGGTCAAGCCTGGAGAACAAATAGAGGCTTATTGCACAAGTGGGTCATTTGCAATCTGTGGTTTCTGCATGGCCAGGACTCAGAACCCTCCTGGCTATGCCAGCCCCACCCACAGGGGCTGCTCTATTTCTGCAGTCCCAAGGGTAGGGGGACACCAGCCATCCCTGAGCCCCAGGACAAACTGCTGGATCTGTTCTCGCAGCAGCTGCAACACAGAGACAGGGTAAAACTGACCCCCAGACCTGGGACAGGAGGCAGCCATGGGGCAGCACTGAGGGAGGGGAAGCTGAGTTAGTGCCCAGAAGACAGCACGCTTGGGATTAGGAATAAAAAGAAATGG
>NW_006179148.1:0-355 GCF_000334495.1 Tupaia belangeri chinensis | reverse complement strand
CCTATTATTTTACCCTGGAACTTGGAATGACCAATCTTTGCATCTTTGACTACTTGCCTGTTAAAAATTACCAGAGTACACCTCGCTTACTATAAATATTTCTAATGTTTTAAATATATTAAGTGCTACAGAAATAACATATATATATACTCGTTCTGTCAAAGTATTTACACAAATCAGAAATAAAATTACTGAATTAGTTAAGGCTCATCATTTTTCTACCATCCATATCTGCATTATTTATTATTTTTATGATGTTGAGGAGTATGGTTCCCCAACTTTATTTTATTTTCTTACTCTGTGGCATTAAACCATAGACAACAAATGTTTTTGGGGTTTTTTTGAGAGGTTTTTG
>NW_006179147.1:0-355 GCF_000334495.1 Tupaia belangeri chinensis | reverse complement strand
CCTCACTCACTCTCAGACATCCGTGCCCCTTCCCCAAAGCCTGACCCAATGGCCAGGGCTGGAAGTCTCACCTTGGCACCAGGCTCCCTCCTCCAGTAGGCCACGCGGAACTCGAACTGGGGCCCCAGATCTTCAAGCTCAATAACCAAGTGGAAGCCATCCTTGGTGACCACCATCCTGGGCTGGGTGAGGATGGCTGTTGGCAAGACAGGAGGAGACTCAGAGCCAGCAGGGGTGTCCTGGGACACAGGGACTATGTCATCAGGGGGACTGTGTCATCCCCCCAGGGGATGGGGTCCATTGTAGCTTCACAGCACTTGGAAACATACACAAATACACACCCATACTCAGCAGA
>NW_006179146.1:0-355 GCF_000334495.1 Tupaia belangeri chinensis | reverse complement strand
CCTTTGTAGTCTGGACTCTGCCTTTCTTGGCTCATCTACTCTCTCCCCTTTATGTAACCGGTCTTTGACCCTATTTCACCACTATGATCTGGGAACAAAGAATGTCACCTGCCTCCCAATCTCTTCCCTGTGTTGCCTCGATTGCAAAGCCTCCCATGCCTTCTTCTCTTTTTTCTAGACACAGACAGCTCCCCCTCCTGGTGCCAACTTATTTCCTATATTTCTATGAAGTGATATGACTACTGGCATCTCTCTGCACTAGAACCTGCCTTCTTGTACACAGGAAGCTAGAAGACACAGGTCCCTGTCCTCAGGAAGATAGGGCTCAATATTTTTCAAACAGATAAGTGAGCAC
>NW_006179145.1:0-355 GCF_000334495.1 Tupaia belangeri chinensis | reverse complement strand
GCATCCAACCCTCACATTCAAGCTTCCCAGGCTTCCGGCCTAACACTATGCTCCTCCTGTTAGATAAAGCAAATTCCATCATTAAAATTTCACCCAAATTACTCCAGAGTGCTTGGATAATCAGCATAAAGTTTCCTTTTTTTCCCCTTGCCCACACTGCCAATGAGCCTGGACTATCCAGATGCGGGAGGTGGAGACAGTTGTGGTCAGGTGACACCCTGCTCTAGTTCTTACACATAAGAGGGCCATATGCTGTCAGGTCTCCTTTCACATCTCTTCTCAGGTGGTGACACCAACGGCTGTGTCTCCCTGGAGCCTATGGAGGAATGGGGTGAGAGAAGCAAAGAGACCATGC
>NW_006179144.1:0-355 GCF_000334495.1 Tupaia belangeri chinensis | reverse complement strand
ACGCTTCCAAAGAGGAGGAAAAAAGAGAACTTGGGATGCAAGGATAGAGTCTCAGGACAGACCAGTAGGGCAAGAAAAGGCAAAGTTCACACATCTCCTTAATGAACAGAACAAAGAAACCCTCAAGGACAGTGTAGATGTTCAAATCCAACAAGGCTTATAAAAGATGAAAGGTCAAGGTCAGTGTATTATAAAAGCACAAAGTAGGGCCAGAGGGTGGCCCAAGAGTAAACGTGATGCTCTTCAGGGCTGACCTGAACGGAAGGGCTGCAGGATCGTGTCCAGAGACCTCCCTGAATGTACCAGACACACTAGGCCCAGGGCTGGCTGAGGCTAGGGAAAGGGCACAGGCCCA
>NW_006179143.1:0-355 GCF_000334495.1 Tupaia belangeri chinensis | reverse complement strand
TTCTTCCTTTGGCATCTTTGATTTACTTTTTAAAACAGTGTCTCGTTGTCATGATCCTCCTGCCCAGCCTTTCCAAGTCTCTGGGATTACCAGTACATGCCACTGTCCCCAGCCTTCAAATTGCACTAGGAATCAAATTTAGGGCTCTCATGAAATTTGAGCCACTGAACATCTTATAGATTCACTATGAATGGGCAGAGAAGACGTATTTCAGAGGATCCTGTGCTTTCAGTGAGGGACGATCCTGATCTTCAAGAAAGACTTTCTCAGTAGCAAATAACCTAGGGAGCAGGTAATTCCACCTGATCTCCAAATCTTTCCTTCAGTCATGTATTCTTCACACTCTTGTTTTCTC
>NW_006179142.1:0-355 GCF_000334495.1 Tupaia belangeri chinensis | reverse complement strand
CAAATTTACATGGACGGCATCAAGTGATTTTTATGTAAGTTCAGTTGTGGTTCTTAATCCAGGCTGTATGCGAGAACGCCTGGGAGGTTATTGAAACTTATGGACACCCTCGACCCTACGAACACCAATCAAATCAGAATCTCTGGGCATGGGTTGGACCTTTAATATTCTAGTTGAGTTTTAGTTTTTGCTAAGGAGCATGTGCTCACCGGAGAGAGAGAGAAAGTGAGAAAGTGTCCCCGTGGCAGGGGGATGACCATGAAGCAATCCGTCCCCCCCATTCTCCTTCCATGACACTGGGCATGTGTGCACATGTTCGGTGTGATTTTCAAGCTGCTGGGTTGGAGATTTGAAC
>NW_006179141.1:0-355 GCF_000334495.1 Tupaia belangeri chinensis | reverse complement strand
TTTGTTTGTTTGTTTTTTCTTTCATGATCTTAACACTGTTGAAGAGCTCTGGCTAGTCTTCGTACACTTCTCCTCAATTTGGGTGTGATTTTGTTTTTCATCATTTGAATTTGAGTTATATATTTTTGGCATAAACATCACAGAAGTAAAACTGTGTCCTTTTCATTGCATTATGTCAGCTGCAGTACACAAATCTGTCCCATTACCAATGATGTTAACTTGTATCACTTGAATAAGGTGATATCTATAGGCTTCTTTAAGTAGAGCTACCATTTTCCCCTTTGAAATTAGTAAGTAGTTTTTGAGACTGTTTTTCATAAAAATTTCACCTTCTTGGGTTGTTTTGTTTTGTTTT
>NW_006179140.1:0-355 GCF_000334495.1 Tupaia belangeri chinensis | reverse complement strand
TGTGAATACTTTATTTCTTTTAGGGTAGGAGAGATGTAAGCTTGTGTATAGGCTGATAAGGACTGAAAAATGGAGGGTATAAGATAGAGGTGGTTATTTATGGAAAAAGAACCAAAGAGTCAAAGAAGATAAGAACAAGTGAAAAACATATGGAACACATCTCAGACAGCAGAAAATGATGAATTAAAAAGTAGGCTGGGACCTAGCCAAAGCCCATATTAATCTCTATATTTTCTCCCTTAATATCACCAAAATCAGCCCCTTGATTTCTATTCCCCCTGCCACTGTCTTTGTCTTACACGAGACCTTCATCATAAACCACTTGCTGCCAAAGCATGGTAAACATGTTGCTTTT
>NW_006179139.1:0-355 GCF_000334495.1 Tupaia belangeri chinensis | reverse complement strand
CATGCCTTCCTGACATTCGAGAGGAATGAGGGGTGCCAGTCAGCCCTCGTTCTCATCCCAGTTGGGTAGCCATCGAGCTACTATGGCACCCCTTGCAGTGCAACCTGCAGCCCCAGGACTCTGACCCACAGACTCTCGAGAGAAGGCACCTCATCTTTTGCACCCAAGCTTGGCCTAAATTCAAGTTGGCAAGAAGGAAAACTTGGCTCCCAGAAGAGAATATTAACTATAATAATATTCAGCAGTTATATGGATTTGTAAATGCCTGGAGGAATGAAGAAAAATTCCATACATACAGTGTTTTTATGCTTTGAGAGATATAGGTACTCTAGGGACCAGCAGTTAGTGTAATGGC
>NW_006179138.1:0-355 GCF_000334495.1 Tupaia belangeri chinensis | reverse complement strand
CCCACTGGGGAAAACTTGACTTCAGGGTGATATTACTAATCAAACGGGCTTCAGACTTTGGGTAAAGCCACACTCACTTGGGGGTTGGGGGCAGTGATCGACACCTTTATATGTGTCATTTCTGCATGAAACCTTCTTCCTGAGTGCAGCTCAGGGACCACGCTCCAGGAGTGAGACCACCTGCAATGCCCGTACCTGCCTTTCCAGAGACACACTGGACCAAGAGGGTCCCAAGGGGGAAATGCACGGTCGTGCTGTCCCAGTCTGGGCATGAGCCTTAGACTCGGGTGACGTAGCCAGGATATGACATATCCTCTGCACCGTGGATCACTGAAGCCACACTTGATCCAACATC
>NW_006179137.1:0-355 GCF_000334495.1 Tupaia belangeri chinensis | reverse complement strand
TATGTATTAGTAAAGTTCAAAACCAGGTGAATCTCTGGCGTTAGAAATCAGGACAGACTTGCTACAGTAGGGATTTATTCCCAGATGGAATAATAGTGGTAAATTAGTAGTTATCACAGTGAGAAGCCTATTCCTAAAGACATTCCTATGAGACATTTCTTTGGTAGCACTCTGTTTATTCATGAGAATGTTAGTTACATGGTTATTTTACATTTCTATAGTTACTATAAGAAAAGTACCACAAACTGAGTAGTTTAAAACAGCTGAAACATTTTCTCTCACAGCTCTGAAGGTTACTAGTCCAGAATGAAGGGATTTGAAGGCCCAGGATCCCTCTGAGACCCTGGGTAGGATC
>NW_006179136.1:0-355 GCF_000334495.1 Tupaia belangeri chinensis | reverse complement strand
CCAAGGGGACTTGAGCAGAAGTGGTGTGGGCCCCTTGCTCCTATCATTCTTTCTGCAGGATGGAATACAGATGCGTTGGCAGGATCAGGAACAGTCGTGTTGGATCAGAAAGAGATGAAAGCCCGTATGTTGCAGATTGCAGTGTCGCCTTATGAGGGACTGGGGCCCTAAGCCATCCCTGGCTTGTGTTGCCATACTAACTTGGACTTTCATGTGTCTGAGAAATAAACCTCTGTCTCTCTTTTTATTTGGGGCCTTCTCTGTTGTAGCAGCTGACCTGGCATCCTACCTACCTAACTAGCCATCAAAAGAAAGTAAAAAGATGAGGAAGAAAAGTGAGAGGAGAAAATGAAAG
>NW_006179135.1:0-355 GCF_000334495.1 Tupaia belangeri chinensis | reverse complement strand
AAAAAAAAAAAAGGAAAAGATTTTTACTTAATTTCACTTAAATGAAGTTAAGAGCTTGTTAGTGTAGTTTTAGAAATCTACTAAGTCAACAGAGTCTGGCTTTTTCAATGACTTCAAATTGTCCTTGTAGGTTATGTGAATTTGTCTTTTAACTCTAAAATAAAATATGCCTTGAAAATTATATTCAATCCAGCCAACCTTTTTGACTATTGAATTACAGTGAGTTCATATTACCAGTTTCTACTATGATAAGAATATCTTTCTGGTAGAAGGAAAGTAGGTTTACTTTGACACAGGAAACCTAATTTCCTTTTTTTAAAGAGGATTTTGTCCGAGAGAGAGAGACAGAGAGAAG
>NW_006179134.1:0-355 GCF_000334495.1 Tupaia belangeri chinensis | reverse complement strand
AAGACTGACTGGTGATGAATTTTTCTGCAACAGAAAGGATACTGGCATAGTTTCTCATACATCTCTACATACTGTCCCTCTTTGGAGTACCTGGCAGGAGACTTGAAGTCTCTAGTGCCTCTTCTAATAAAGGATCTTGATAAATATGAGTATGGGTGGGTAGTGGAGGGCAGTATGAAATGAGCAGGTCAATCACAAGATAAGGGGCACAAGGCAGGGATGGAGACAACAATATTAGTGAGGTAACTTGTATCTAGTCTAATAATCAAAGATTTAGACCTGAGGTTCCAGGACTATATTCATTGAATGAAAAGAGTTTATTTATTTCTTAGATAGGGATAGGGAGTTGAAGTGA
>NW_006179133.1:0-355 GCF_000334495.1 Tupaia belangeri chinensis | reverse complement strand
AACTTGGGGGCAAACAGACTCCAGGAATCATTTCCAAAGGCACCTGGATAGTTACCTGGAGGGCAGAGCAGATTTCCTGTTGCGCAACTCTCCTGTGCTCTGCCTGTTGGAAGGAGGCATGGACGTGTGATGAATGGCTTCAGCCTTGGCGAGGAGGCAGGGCTGGAAGCCATCCACCATAGCCTGTGTGGGCAGGACCAACAAGCTCACTAGGTACAAATAGCCCTGGTCTCCACAGGTTTCACAGGCTCCACAGGCTCCTATGGTTGAGTCCAAATCGCTCATCACTTGTTAAAGCTGAAAGCTGAAAACAAAACTCACCATCATGAGGCTGTGGGTGTCTCTCCTGCTGGTC
>NW_006179132.1:0-355 GCF_000334495.1 Tupaia belangeri chinensis | reverse complement strand
CACAGGGTTGAGGGAGTGAGGTCACTGCTGGACCTGAAGAGTGGAAATGACATCAGCCAGCCTGGCTTGATGGTCCCACTCAGGACCAATTCCCTGTCCAAGCCCATTCCCAGCCCCGACTAAGCTCAAGTTAAGAGCCAGGCTGCAGGTCTCAGGAGAGTCCTCCGAACTGGCTTGTAGTCCCTCCCCAACTCCAAAAGACCATCATTTTTGCCTCCAGCAGAGACAGCTCTATCTTATAAACCTGACTCGCAGGGCACTCACCTGTGAGCAAGACCCACTGAGGTCAACTGTCACCGCTGTGGTCCTTGTAGCTGTGGATTCACCACCCCTTCTCTCTGCAGCCCAGAAAGGA
>NW_006179131.1:0-355 GCF_000334495.1 Tupaia belangeri chinensis | reverse complement strand
GTGAGATAAACTAGACCCAAAATGACAGATACTGCATGATTCCACTTACAGGAAGAATCTAGAATAGGCAAAGACAGAAAGTAGATGAGAGGATACCAGGGGCTGAGGGAGAAGACAGTGGGGGGTTATTATTGCTTAATGGTCTTAGATTCTGTTTGTGGTGATGAAAAGGTTTTGGAAATAGATAGGGGTGATAGTTGCACAATGCCATGAATGTAATTAATGCCACTGAAGTGTACACTTAAAAATGGCTAAAGTGGCAATTTTGATGCTGTATATATTCAACAACAATGTTTTGTTTGTTTGTTTTGGTTTGGTTTTGCGAGAGGGCACATGCACTCGCCAGAGAGAGAAA
>NW_006179130.1:0-355 GCF_000334495.1 Tupaia belangeri chinensis | reverse complement strand
GTCTCAGATATAGAAATACACAGAAGCACAGCCTACACAGAGGCCCTGGGCCCTCTTTCCTCTGGGATGTGAGACCACAAACAGGAGTCAAGGGATGCGAGAATGACTTGACTAGAACATACGGAGCCGTAAACCGTTGATATCCGCTGTTGAATGTGTTTACTTGCTGATGTGTCTGTAGTCATCCTCAATGCTGATGACAAGTTCATTTTTCTCGATGACCAAGTTGCTTCAAATTACAGCAGTTTAAATGTTTCCCTCTGTCCTCACACTTACTGTGTATGTTGGTGCTTGCCTTAGGAAGCCATCCATGAACAATTAGAAAACCCTTGGTAAGGATCTCTACAAGGCTGGG
>NW_006179129.1:0-355 GCF_000334495.1 Tupaia belangeri chinensis | reverse complement strand
AAGGAGCTGTTCTGGCCTCCCATGATTTCTTAAAGGCAAGTATGCTCTTTGGTATTTTCAAGGAAGACTTCTGCCTCTCTTAGAGCACAAGAGAAATGCCAGAGGGCTGAGGCAGCAGAAAAAGCTTGAAAGGAGGGACACCGAGGATGTGGCTGTGATGAGCCCAAGAGAGTACAAGGGAGGACAGTGCTCTCAACCAGATAGAGGTGAACCCAGAGAAGGCCAACTAGGGCCCTGGGAAGCTTCTCCTGATAGTGTCCTAAGTCCCAGATGAACTTAGTGGGGATGTTGGGCAATGGCAGAGGAAGTGGGTGAGGATAAGAGTCTTATAAAGTCCTGTCAAGAATCCAGTGGG
>NW_006179128.1:0-355 GCF_000334495.1 Tupaia belangeri chinensis | reverse complement strand
GTCCAGCACCTTAACCACCATGTCACCTCCGGCCTTCTAGACGATCGTTTCTGGTTGCACAGTATCTCATGGTGGGACTACATCATTATTTATTCAGCCATGTTCCTATTGGCAAGGAAGTCTCTCCTTCCCAGTTCTTGACTACTACAAATGATTCTGCAACGGTCATCTCGTACATGCTCTCACGGGTTGGATACACTTGTTCTCACACAATCCATTCTGGAACACTACTGGTTCTTAAAGGGCGTGTGATATTTTAAATTTTAATATAAGAGGAATCTTCAAAAGGTTTGTAGAAAACACATATTATGAAAAAAATGGGTTTCAACATATTTATGTACCAAAATAAACTTGT
>NW_006179127.1:0-355 GCF_000334495.1 Tupaia belangeri chinensis | reverse complement strand
GTATACCATCTGCTGGCCCCTTAAGTGCCTCTTTTAGGAGCTTTGTGGCAAAAACTGGGGCAAACACCAAATATATATTTTTCCTACCTCACAATCATATATCATTCAACTGGTATATCACATATTTTGGGGGTTGAAAGGCATTGGTGACAATATAGGCAGACAACCTGCTTTTAGGAACTTGCTAACTAGTGAAAGATAGATCCCTATGTAAATTATCTAATTATGAAGTAGTGTATTCTAGGCATCTTTCAAAAATCATAAAGTATAAAAGCAATTCATAGGAATACTTCTGACTGAAATAATCAAGAGAGACTACATAGAAGAGGCATACAAAAACAGCTTCAGACTCAAG
>NW_006179126.1:0-355 GCF_000334495.1 Tupaia belangeri chinensis | reverse complement strand
CTCCCCTGTGTGCTCCCTGCCTGTGCCCTCATGGTTGCACTTCCTGGGATCGTGTGTAGCTCAGGGTGACCTCTGAGGGCATAACTTAGCGAGCACATGTTTTCCTAGAACCAAAGGATATGAAAGTGTCTTCTCCTTTTTTCCAGTTAAAGTGTTCATTGGACTCTGCTCATATCTTTTCACCCTGGTCATGTATGCAGGAACATAAGTCACTCCTCAGTGCTCAGGGTCCCACCAGGGAGAAGATGGACAGGAGGGAGGTGTCTGATTCCATCCATGTCCAGCCCAGGGTCTTAGCCTAAGTCAAAGCCTGTGTGACCTCATAGCTTCTGGTTGGTCCCTGGTACAGTGTGCC
>NW_006179125.1:0-355 GCF_000334495.1 Tupaia belangeri chinensis | reverse complement strand
GATCCAGCCACCTTAACCTCCACGCCCCCTGATGGCCCTATATATTCTAATGTTATATTGCAACAGAATATAAGTATGAGGGGGCTTCAAAAGCTCATGAATAAATTAAAGTTGAAGTTTATTTTGGCATAAAAAGTTTTATTTCCGTGCATAATTTTTTCATAACATGCGTTATTCATGAACTTTTGAAGAGCCCTCACATTCTATATTCTAATGTTATATGTTAATTATGTATTCTTATTCGTGCTTACCTTAGGGTTTGGGGTTTTTATCTCTTACCTCTTGAGTGGAATGCTTATCTAATGTTTAGTCTTTCATGGTTGGTTGGTAACTTTTTTCTTTCTTTTTTTTTTTT
>NW_006179124.1:0-355 GCF_000334495.1 Tupaia belangeri chinensis | reverse complement strand
AGCTTTAGAGGAGAAAAGGAGAAAAGAAGATCTAGTGAAAAAGCGAATTGAGCTCAAACATGACAAGAAAGCGAGAGCTATGGCCAAGAGAATGAAGGATAATTTCCATGGTTACAATGGGATTCCTGTGGAGGAAAAGTCAAAAAAGAGACAGGCAATGGAAAGCCACACCAACTAGGGAATAGACCAGAAGTATGAGATAGAAGAAGAGGATGACTTCTTAGAATACAATCAAGCAGAGTCGGAGCAAGAATATGAAGAGGAGCAAGAATCTCCCAAAGTTGAAAGCAAACCAAAGGTCCCCCTTAAAAGTGCCCCCCCACCCATGAACTTCACTGATCTACTCAGGCTAGCT
>NW_006179123.1:0-355 GCF_000334495.1 Tupaia belangeri chinensis | reverse complement strand
AATACTTTAATATTACTTTTCCACAAACTTTTTCATGCTCCTTTGCATAAGCACCACAATTTCATTACACATTCATTTATCGAGGAGTATTCAGGTTGTTTTATATCTTAGCTATTGTAAATAATACTGTTATGAACATGAGAATGCAGATGTCTTGTGCTTTGCTGATTTTATTTCCTTTGAGTATATACTAAGAAGAGGAATTTCTGGGTTGCATGATAGTTTTTGAACAACTTCATGCTTTTTCCTTTAGTGGCTGTACCAATTTACATTCCCATTCACTAAACACAAGGGTCCCCGTTTCTTCCACAATTTCACCAACACTTTTATCTCTTGACCTTTTTATAATAGCCAT
>NW_006179122.1:0-355 GCF_000334495.1 Tupaia belangeri chinensis | reverse complement strand
ATACCTGGCATCTACGTACACAAAAAATACATTCAAAGAGACTGTGCTGGTTATAGGATTTATGTAAAAGAATATTTATTGGTACAACATTTATAAGAGTGAGACATTGGCACAGCTTAAACATGCAGCCATAAAATGCTTTGATAAATGTCATATTTTGCCACATTATTAAGGGATTTTTAAAAGGAGATAGATTCACATATGTTAATATATTAATAGGAGACTGATCAAGATATATTGTTACATATACAAGCAACTTTATTAGCATTCCAATGAGAATGGAGTATGATTCCTGGTTTGCAAACTGAGATGCACAAAAGATGTAACTTTTTCTTTTTTTCTTTGAGAGATTTTT
>NW_006179121.1:0-355 GCF_000334495.1 Tupaia belangeri chinensis | reverse complement strand
CACACTTTTAGTAGGCTGCCATTGATACCCTTACTTGGATCAAAACACTAGTGAATCTTTAGCCTAATCAGCAACATAAAACTTCAGAAACTCAGTCTTACTTTGTTTTGCATATGATCACACATCTTCATCCTCACCTGCACAGAGTTAATGAGCCTTCTGAAATCAATTTATGCTCTTATCATCCAGGCCTGGATTTGAGGATGCTTTTACTACTGAACTTTGAAAAACTTTATCCCTGAAGTAACTTAGCCCCCGATATTTCTGACCTATATCAGTTTCCTCCAATTAACACTTAAAAAGGCATATTGAAATTTACATTCTTTCCAGGACCTTCCGTATTCAACAGCCTAAG
>NW_006179120.1:0-355 GCF_000334495.1 Tupaia belangeri chinensis | reverse complement strand
TTCTTTTTCTCTTGAGCTTCAATTGTTTTAATCCATGCACAATATGTATTTTCCCTGAACTTTTTGAAGAGCTCTTATACTTAAACCTACAGCCCAGTTACTTGTTTCAGGACATGGGATGACTCCAAATATTCAGCAATGTGAGGATTTCTTAGTAGTCCCAACATCCTGAGGACCTGGAATAACACAATGCAACAACTTTTCTGACTGGTTTTGAATGAGGAATTTGTGACCTAATAACATATAAGGTAGCTCTAGAACACAAAGTCTTTATTTGAAAGCTATTTTCAGGGTGAACCTTCTGAGCAGGTATACAGTAGTAAATGAGCAATAAATAAATAAATAAGTAAATAAA
>NW_006179119.1:0-355 GCF_000334495.1 Tupaia belangeri chinensis | reverse complement strand
GGCATTTGAAGTAAATTGGAAAGGTGAAAAAGCTTAGTAAGTGGGTGCCTCGGAAGCTGGCTGAAATATTCAAAATCATTTGGAGTGTTGTCTGCTCTTATTCGACCAACAACAACAAAACATTTCTCAATTGGATTGTGGCATGTGACAAAAAGTGGATTTAATCCAACAACCAGGGATGACCAGCTCAGTGGTACTTTGGACCAAACTTGCAACAAAAAAAGGGATGCTCACTGTTTGGTGGGGCCTTATCCACTGCAGCATTTTAAATCCTGGTGAAACCATTACATCTAAGAAGTTTACACCTACAGCCAGCACTGGTCAACACAAAGGACCCGATTCTTCTCCAAGGCAA
>NW_006179118.1:0-355 GCF_000334495.1 Tupaia belangeri chinensis | reverse complement strand
TGTGTGTGTGCTGTCATCATTGGTGTTGCTGTAAGAACACATACCATGTTTCAGAAGCTGAAATGTTAGCTGGGATGCCTAAAATTTGTCCCATTCATCTGTAGTTTAAGAGTCGCTGAGAACTTTGGGAGAAAACTGTGTGTAAAACTCAGAGCATTTTCTCTCCAAGTCTCTCATTTCTGTATTTCCCCACGTGTTGCAGATGTTGTGGTGGTCTAGAGCTCTGCCTTTCAGTGTACGCCAGGTCCCCAGGAGGGACAATCCTTGGTCTGGAAGTTCTAAGAAGTGCTGCCCCTCTTTCCTGGTTGAGTCTCCTCTAGTTTCTTCCTGCACTCGGTCACTCCTCATGCCTTTG
>NW_006179117.1:0-355 GCF_000334495.1 Tupaia belangeri chinensis | reverse complement strand
CGACATAGCCATTATGCTAATTGCTGATCCACAGGTGAATAATTCCATCAAACGAAATTCTTAGTCTGAAAATATCACAGAAGTCTCCAAGGATAAAATATGTGACCCCCAGACTGAATCCCGAGCCTCGCCCTACACCCTGAACTCCAGACTCACATGTGCAGTGGTCTACGCAGTGTTTCTACTCCAGAGTCCACAGGCACTGGCTGTAACCCGCCAGAGGACAGCCCTTCACATCCACGCTCCTCGGCCCCTCAAAGCCCACCCTGTCACCTGGCCAGCTGCCGGGGCCCAAAACACGGGAGTGGTATCCTTGGGTCTCCCTTCCTTTCACCACATCCAGCCCAGCAATCAG
>NW_006179116.1:0-355 GCF_000334495.1 Tupaia belangeri chinensis | reverse complement strand
TTTTTTATGTTTCAACTATTAGTACATCTAGAAAATGTTTTAAATAAAGACTTTAAAAGTCATAAACTAATCAACTGGAAAATCTTAGAGGCAAGAAATGGACAAAATTGATGAAAAATTATCATATGGCTAATTAGAGTAAAACAAAAGTGCTCAATCTCAGGTCTGGGTTCTATGCTAAAAGCAACTGGTAAAAATAAATTCCTGCCTAGAGAGGAGTTAAGAGATGTTTAAAGTACACATTAAACATCTTCTGCTTCTGAGCTAGACCTAATATATAATATTCTGCTTCAGAATATTATATTTTATTCATCTTTATGATCAAGTTTTACCTCATTATAAATTCCCTTAAAAG
>NW_006179115.1:0-355 GCF_000334495.1 Tupaia belangeri chinensis | reverse complement strand
TTTATGAAGGAGAGGTGGAGGCAGGTGTGGGGAAGGAGAAGGGCAGAGAAGATGAGCCCCTGTGGCTGCGTCCTACCTTCCCAGAGCTCTTTCAGGTCACTCTGCAGAGCAGTCCTGCAACAGGCAGAAGTCGCGTGTGTGCCCAGTGTTGAGGGGCCATTGTTGCTGGAGATGGCCCCAGCAGGAGTCACGGGGCGTGGGAGCAGGGTCAGGCTGTGATTCTGTCTGCTCTGCTGTGAAGGCTGCCCGCCCAGGGTGCTCAGACCAGGCGGCTTGAGAAGCAGGGATTGGCTTTCTCACTGTTCTGGAGTCTGGAAGTCCCAGACCAAGGTGCTGACAGGGCTGATGAGTAGTT
>NW_006179114.1:0-355 GCF_000334495.1 Tupaia belangeri chinensis | reverse complement strand
CAGCTCAGCTTCATTTCCTTCCACGGAGGTGCCAAACACCCTCAGGACTGTTGGCTGGTGCTAAGCGGCAGCCCTCAGGAAAATAAGTCCCGGTGGACAGCTACGGGTTCCCCAGCACTTCCTGACCTGCCAGCCCACGCCCGACGCTCATGGTGGAAACAGCCACCTTTAATCTGGGCCCTGAGCTCCTGAAACCAACTCAAGGCCAAGGAGTGAAGACTTAAATTAGGGACTCATGGAGTCTGGACCCAAATAAGAAATAATTTATTTCAGGGATGGCTCCATGGCCTGGTGGTTGAAGTGGCTGATCCCACATGGGTGCTGCTGCAGTTCAAGTCCCAGACCCAGAGACTTG
>NW_006179113.1:0-354 GCF_000334495.1 Tupaia belangeri chinensis | reverse complement strand
AGTCCAGCGTCCTTAACCACCGTGCCACCTGTCGGCCCCAGTACTGTTTGTTTATTGAGTCATGCAGTGACAATCTAAGTATTTAATTTACACAATTAATAACTGATTCAAAGGCATCTATATAACCACTGTGAAAGGCAGAATCACACAATTTAAGGAAGGGGTAGAGGCCACCCTTTCCATAGGCACAATGATGATTCAAGGAGGTCTGCATAAAGTGGGAGAATGGAAAAACAGCTTCCCACAGGTTCTGATAGTAGACTCTGGGTACTACTGCCAACTTATTCTTGAAGAAAAACAGGGAAAAGAGTTCCCCAAATTTAAATAGGCTGTAGAGGGTTTTTAAAATTTGTT
>NW_006179112.1:0-354 GCF_000334495.1 Tupaia belangeri chinensis | reverse complement strand
GCCGGGGGGGGGGGGGGCAAACAGAAAGGACTGTCTTCTTCATTTACTTTCTGAAAACAAAGTAAGATGTACCTATCAATGACATAAACATGTCCACTAGGATAGAAAGCAGTTTGGTCTAATTATACCCTTTTAGTAAGACAAGATGAGGCTTACACAGAGGGAAGGGTTAAAAGCAAAGTTGAGATTAAAAAGTGACCCCCAAAATAAGCTATAACAGCTTGAACACTGTGCAAAGCTAAATTCAAAAGAAATCTTTGCATTGGAAAGCTGCCTTTCCTTTGCTGCATGCCCCAGCAGTGGAGTAGCTCTGAAGGATGAAGGACTAAACTGAGGGGAGAGTGAGTTTGCCAG
>NW_006179111.1:0-354 GCF_000334495.1 Tupaia belangeri chinensis | reverse complement strand
TCGGGTTATTGCTTAGAGCAGCCATTTATCTTCCCCTGTCTGCATTTTAGTTTGACAGACGCACTTCTCTGCCCAGTGTCATCCAGGAATTATGAGACCATTTGAAGAGGTGAAAAGAAATAGTTTTTGAAAATCAGATAATTATATCTGATGTGTGTCTTCAGTGACTCCATAAATCACTGTAATATCCATGCTTCCTTGAGTTTGGTTTTACCCTATTTACTTTTTCTTAACTTAAAAGACAATCGATGTGGATTCCAAATCTAATTATAATCTTTAAGTCAGTGGTCTGAGTTGTGTTCTTTTTGGTGTTTAAGTAGAAGTTTGGTTTTTTTGTTGTTTTTTTTTTTTTTT
>NW_006179110.1:0-354 GCF_000334495.1 Tupaia belangeri chinensis | reverse complement strand
TTGTTTTTAGCCTAATGCTGGTGACTTGTCATAGGATTAACACGGTTGCAGAATCTGTAACACCAGAACATCTCAGTCACTGACCTTGGGCAAGATGCCTAAATCCAGCATCCCTCGCTGAGGTGGTCTGTGGTCCCTGGCAAGTGTCCTTGTAAGTAACAGCTGGTCTTGCGTTTTAATTAGTCAGCTTATTAGGATGCCCGGGCTTCTTTCTCCAAATACAACTAAGCAGAGAACTGAACATTTATTTAGAAATCTATTATAATGTAAATAGCTTTGAAGGATTTCTCACACCAGATTACAAATAAAAAATAAAACAAGAAACTAGCAGTTGGTGTAATGGCTATGTCAGTG
>NW_006179109.1:0-354 GCF_000334495.1 Tupaia belangeri chinensis | reverse complement strand
CTGAGAACTATGATTTGAAGAGATCATGATGGTTCTAAGTGAGGGACTAATTGAAGGGGGTAGATTAATTTACTAAAGTAGGGAAGTCATAGGACTAATCCTAGCTTGAAAACAATTGCACCTCCTATCTCCTAATATCAAATGAGCACTTACTATGTCTAGGCACATACTTCTAATTTTACAATGACTACTTCATTCTGTTCTCACAAAAACATTATGACCTAAATGTTAATATTTACTGATCGATTTTACAGACGAGGAAACTAAAGCTTTAAAAAGGCAAAGTAACTTGCCCCATATTATACAGCTCGTAAGTGATGAGTCCAGGATTCAAATTCAGGTCAATCTGACTCA
>NW_006179108.1:0-354 GCF_000334495.1 Tupaia belangeri chinensis | reverse complement strand
AGAACTTCCCCACTCAACCTGGCTAGACATTCTGGAAGCTCCTCCTTCTTTTTCTAGGAATGCATGCTCTCCAATTTACCTGAGATCTAACTGGTTTCCCATTTCTAATCAGAAGCGCCCCCCGGTGTGTCTGCAATGCTGTGGTCTCACTGGTGCCCTGGTGATCTGCGGTACTGGAGCTCCCCCTAGTGCTCTCTGTGATACTGCAGCCTCTGGTGCACTTCATCTCTGAGTCCCCAGCCTCACACCTATTCCTGTTAGTGCTTGGATTCAGTAAGACAGAAACGAATCCCTCAGGCAGGCCCCTAAAAGAATATTGGATAAGGACCGGCAGGTGGTGTGGTGCTTAAGGGC
>NW_006179107.1:0-354 GCF_000334495.1 Tupaia belangeri chinensis | reverse complement strand
TGGCAAAAACCTCTCCAAAAAAAAAAAATATCGGTCCAGTGAGTTATTTTTTTCTAGGAGTCTAGAATAAACTCTTTATCCAAACCTAGAGAGTAGTCTAAATATAGATGAAGCCATATAACCCAAGTGGATTGTCAGGAATAGAAAAGAAAGCCATTCAATGTAAATTGGGAGTTACTGTCAAAATAATTGTTTGCCAGGATGTGTCTATGCTCTTTAGATAGAGAGCCTTCAGGATCCAAGCCCACAAGTAGGTTCTTGCTAATGGCCAGGCCTGGGTCAGATGCTGAGATATAAATTGTAAGCATCAGTGCCTACAGATGGCATGGTGGTTAAGGTACCTGGACTCCCACA
>NW_006179106.1:0-354 GCF_000334495.1 Tupaia belangeri chinensis | reverse complement strand
TTCAGAACAAGTTACATCAGCATATATGAGGTAAATGCACTGGGTAAATCCACTTCAATCATGAACTACTGACCTTACAGTGAGTCTGTAAGATAACCAAACTGCCTTGCCTCCAAAATATCGGTGCCATTGTAAAACATCACAGCATAACAAGATACAAGAATGGGCAGCAATAAATGTGATGAATAAGATGGCTAAAATCTTTGTGATTCAACTAAATGGGAGTATGGATGTTATTGTTCTTCCTATTTTCCATTTCTTTACATTTATTCCTGTGACCAAACATAAGGGAGTTTATGGCCTTGAAAAATATGCAGTACAGGATCCAGCAGGTGGCATGGTAGTTAAGGCACT
>NW_006179105.1:0-354 GCF_000334495.1 Tupaia belangeri chinensis | reverse complement strand
ACACACACACACACACACACACATCCAGCCTAAGTTTCAAGTCACTGGATCTGGCATTCAAACCACACTTAGCCATGTGAAGACCAAGGCCTCAATCGCTACGTCACCTGCTGGCCCCTGTCTTTTATGTGTTTTAAGAGGAACATGGTCTAGTTTATAGTCCTGTTCTTAATTGCACCTGATTTCCCTTTCAGAAACTCTCCAGTTATATATAATCTTGTGAATGGCAGTACTTAATTTATACTACGGAAAAAATGATATATCTGCTCTCTTTCTAACCCAAAACAGGCAAGAGGTGAGAAAATAGGAGTTACACTCATCACTCACTGCAGCATTAGCAGCAGCAGCAGCAGC
>NW_006179104.1:0-354 GCF_000334495.1 Tupaia belangeri chinensis | reverse complement strand
AAATAACCTTAGTCCTACTATCTTCCCAAAAGTGCACCTTTCTATACATTTTTCTGAGTACAATTTTACTCTCTTATTTCCATCATGACCTAATCTCAACATATGAATTGGGGGATGGGAGAGATTTTGCAAACCGTAGCAAGATTCTAGATTCAAATATAGAATTACAGCAATACAGAGGTTAAAAAAATCAATACATGAAATGTGTGGAAATGCAAAATAAGCTTTCTCAAGGTATTATATGGTTTGAGATAACTATTCAGAGGGCTTGGAGACTCAAGAATTCTTTTTTTAAAAATGTCTTTTCAGATTTTTGCATAAGGCATGTATATTTTCTGAAGAGAAACAGAGAGA
>NW_006179103.1:0-354 GCF_000334495.1 Tupaia belangeri chinensis | reverse complement strand
GCCACCTCCCCTTCCTTCATTTCTCTTCCGCCCGAGTTGAGCTGCACAGGTCACGTGGGATCTGGCTTCCCCCACACGGTACTCAGTCACTGTGCTACAGACCGACTCATGTACTTTTCTTATTTTAAATATATTTAAAAGACAGATGTGTAGGCCCAGCCTGGTGGTACGATTGGTGGCAAATGGAACAGCAATGCTGGAAGCCACACTTACCATGAGATTCAGATTTCCCAGTTGCATTAAAACACTTCGGGCACATACACTGCCTATGATCCTGACAGCTGGAGGGGTGAGGAAGAGGTTTCATGGCATATCAGAATGTGATGAGGGTGATTCATCTCTTTTTTTCTTTCT
>NW_006179102.1:0-354 GCF_000334495.1 Tupaia belangeri chinensis | reverse complement strand
AAAAAAAAAAAAATGGAAACCCATGCATAGTTTTTCCATACTATATATTTTCCACCAAGTTCCGAAGGTCCCGTGTGTCTCCAGGACCCGTGGAGCGAGTTCCTGTGTCTGCGACATAAGGAAGTGTGTGTGCAGAGGGTATGGAGTTTGTGAAGACCAGGACAGTCCCTGCTCCTTTCATGTCAGGACGATCCACCACCTCCAAGCAAGGGCCCTTTCTTGTTCTCACCACCCCGTGGGCGGGCAGGCTGGCCAACGTCGCCAGCTAGGCCAGGTCGGTGGTCTAGGACGGCTCTGCCCTGTGTCTGGCTGTTGGCTGACACTGCCTGGGGCAGCTCCTGGCTCATCCTCCAG
>NW_006179101.1:0-354 GCF_000334495.1 Tupaia belangeri chinensis | reverse complement strand
GGCTCCCAGATGGAGGAGGTAAATGTCCTACGAAGACTTAGGCCGCCGTCCAGGATGCTTAAACCTTAGACTCCCTGAGAACGGCTGAGGCTCTCTGCACCTTAGAGCGACTCCCTGCTCAACCCAAGAGTAATTATGCTCATTCATGTGACCCGCGCTCTCCTGTACCAGGCACAACCCCAGCTAGCATCCAGCTATCCGTCTCTATCATGCAGGGATTCTGGCTGGGTACACATGCCCATGCACCTGGAATGCTTTTCTAGACACTGAGGCTGCGGTTCGAATCATAGTAGGTCACGTGGGATCTGGTTCCTTTAACCTCTAGGCTACGAGATTGGCCTCATTGTAAATGAC
>NW_006179100.1:0-354 GCF_000334495.1 Tupaia belangeri chinensis | reverse complement strand
CAGCGACATAGCCACCACGTAACTGCTGGTTCCCACAGATTTCTAAAGATATAAATATTACAATATCGTCATCAAAAGAACACCTGGACACCTCCCTCAGCCTTCCCTGTCTGAGGAAATGCTCATCACCAGACCCTTCCTGGCTTCTCTGCAGCCCACTCCCCCCTTACCGCTGAGGCAAACACTGTCTTGAATTATGTGTTCAGAATGCCTCGCCTTTCTTTATGGTCACTTCACTTGTATCCCCCATCAATATATTCTTTAGTTTTGCATGCTTTTACAATGTATATAAATAGAGTCACACTGTAAGTATTTGTGGTTTTCAAAATATCAGTATAATTTTCCAAAAGTGTA
>NW_006179099.1:0-354 GCF_000334495.1 Tupaia belangeri chinensis | reverse complement strand
AGTGGGATGGGGGACTTTGCACATGAGCAACAAGCCAAAATGAGAAGTAATAGAGACCACGGTGTGCGGTGGCTGCAAACAGCCCCGGGCACTGCACACAACCCGCTGTTTGTGCAGATTGGCCTTGGGGACCACGGAGACAGCCCTTCCCAGTGAACGTTCGTGTCTCAGATCTCAAACTGTCCCTAGTCCAGGCTGCAGAGAGGTGTAAAAGGTGTCTCTGCAAAGCCCTGGGAATTGGTGGCCAGGGTCCACACTGGCCGGGTTATCATGTTTATCCGCACCAAGCTGTGGAACAAGGAGCATGGGCCTGAGGCCCTACACAGGGCCAAGTTCAATTCCTTGGCATTGGAA
>NW_006179098.1:0-354 GCF_000334495.1 Tupaia belangeri chinensis | reverse complement strand
AGAGAAAATTCTGTACAAGAATGGAAGTTGCCTTCTAGAAAAATCATCTCTAACTATAAAAAAGGAAAAGTTGAAGAAAATAATTACTCATTAGTGGTAATGCAATGTGATAATGCTATGACTTTAACTCATCAAAATGATTAAAACAGAATACTGTTGATGAGCATAAGAAAAAAATTAGAACTCTCGCTCAGTGTTGGAGGAAGTAAGCTTTTTGCACAACTAGTTTCTAAATCCAGTATAGCAATTACAATCCTATAGACTGTGTATGTATATCTCATATATTATGTATAGGACTTACATGCACCATCAGACACATGCTTTACATTGTTTTATATATACATTCCATCTTTT
>NW_006179097.1:0-354 GCF_000334495.1 Tupaia belangeri chinensis | reverse complement strand
TACATTTTCCTAGGACATCAGACTCTTTTTTTATAGTTAAACACTTCATCCATATGAAATTCATTATTCTGTGTGATGACAATAGATTGGTTTTCTTTTTTTCCACGTGGGGAGTCGGTAGTACCAACCCTAGTTATGGAAGAGTATGTTCCTTCAACCTCCTCTCTCCCTCACACTAAATCCCATCTCTGTTACTCTGATAGCTCTTTATTTTTCAGATCTCTTAGTCTAGTCCGGTGCCCAACCCAGTCTGTCTGAATTACTGTGGTTTTCTGATAGGCGTTGATAGCACGTAAAGCAAATCGGTATTACTTTATAGTTGGGACAGACCCTAAAGGTTCATGCGTGTGTGTG
>NW_006179096.1:0-354 GCF_000334495.1 Tupaia belangeri chinensis | reverse complement strand
TTGCTTCTAAGCACTATGTGGTATGCTATCATTATATTTAATAATATACATGTGATGTTTCCTTTCTTTGGCTGATTTTAAGATTTTGTATTTAGTATTGATTTTCACCAGCTCAATTATAATGTGATCTAGTAGGATGTGTGTGTATGTAGGAGGGTAGAGAGTTTATATTGTTTGTGCTATGGTGAACTTTTGGAATCTGTGGGTTTCTTCAAATTTGAAAACTTTTTATCATTTTTCCCCCACTTTTGGGATTCTCTTTTTCTCTTTTATTGGATACCCAGATGTCAATTATATTTATATTTTGAAATATATCTTTACTGATAATCAAGCTCTAGTTTGCATGGATTTTTT
>NW_006179095.1:0-354 GCF_000334495.1 Tupaia belangeri chinensis | reverse complement strand
ATAGTTCGGCTGTAGGTGGGGCTGGCCTTACCTCCCCAGATCAGGAAAACCCTGCATCTGTCCCAGCAGCTGAGCATCTAGAGCCCTTTCTGAGCAGAGTCCACAGAGCAGAAACGCGCACGGTGCATTCACAGTGCCGAGGACTAAGACCAGGAGATGCACTGTCCATACAGGACGAGTGGGGCCCTATGAGCAGGAGTTCACACTCTTCCCTTAAGTCATCAGGGAGTTAGCGAATTCTTTTTATGGTTACCAGGTAACCAGCCTGGGTACCCAAGAGGATGGCTCCTCTCTAGAATTGGTTGTAGTCAAGAATCCCAAAGGGAAGGGAACCAGCAGTTAATGTAATGGCTA
>NW_006179094.1:0-354 GCF_000334495.1 Tupaia belangeri chinensis | reverse complement strand
ATTTATTTGCCTAGTACTTCAGTTTAATTTTTGATTCTAATCAATTATTTCCTGATCATTTAATTCCCTTTCTTTATATGGTTTTGCACTCCTTTCATTTTGTTAACATTGTACCCAAAGGGCTCTATATCTCCTCTTGAGACAGATGTTTCAGTGTTTCCACATTATCTCGTGCCCGATTTCCTTCTTAAGCTCTTCCTGTTACCTTTTCCCACCGAGTTCAACCTTCAGACATGGTTATTCTCTGACTCTCCTGCATTGCATGATCTCCTTGATTTTTTTGTGTGTGTACTTTCTTTTCTTCTCTTCAACCATTTTCAGTAGGCACCAAAATGTATTTTTGTATCTTTTTAA